>NC_081415.1:640927776-641227776 GCF_030272615.1 Cryptomeria japonica | reverse complement strand
GGGAGAAGAAGGAAGAAGGGGGAGGAGGGAACGTCGGAACCTCGGGGTTTCGGGGTTTTGGGAAAGGCAAGGAAGGGAACTTCAGAACCTCGGGGTTTCGGGGTTCTGGGAACTGCTCAAAGGAACCTCATAACCTCGGGGTTCCGAAGTTCTGGGAAAGAGAGGAAAAGGAATAGGAGAGAGAAGGAAAACTTTGGAACCTCGAGCTTCTAGAGTTCTGGGCAAAGGAGAAGCTTAGGAGAAGAGGCGAAGGAAAGGAAGGCTAGGAACTTCGGAACCTCGGGGTTCCAGAGTTCCGGAGAGGGAAAGGGAAAAGGGACAAGGTACTTCGGAACATCGGGGTTTCGGAGTTCTGGAGAAAAAGAGGAAAAGGCTAAGGAGAGGAGATGGACTTCGAAACCTCGAGGTTTCGGAGTTCTGGAGCAGGAAAGAAAGTGGCTAAGGCAAAGAGCTTCGGAACCTCAGGGTTCCAGAGTAAGAAGAAGGAAGAAGACAAGGGAAAAGAACTTCGGAACCTCTGGGTTCCGGAGTTCCGAGAAAAGGAGAAAGAGAGGGCCAAGGGAGGAACTTCCTCCGGACAAGGCGACACTTCACACCTTATGATTCTTCTCTCCTTGATCAACTGGGGCAGCGCTGGTCCATGGAACATGTCTCTGATCGGTTCTCACTGATGGACCAAGGGTGTCATAAAATGACAACAGATATGATAGTCATCAAGTTGGTATCTATGATATTTCATTCATAGTGAAAGATGCCAACTAGAATTTAGCACAAATCTAATGTTTTGTTTTCAACTTGAATCTTGACCAATGAATGCATTGAATTGGTTTTTTTGGAGAGTTTTGATGATTTTTTGCGTTTTAGGGTTTTTGGTTGCTTGATTGACAAATGTGGGATGAAATTCAAATGCAAAATATAAACTAATAATTGACTGAAAGTAAATATCAGAATTGTGATTTTTATTGTAGCAAATACTAAACTCAAGAATTGAACAATTTATAGCATTCAAAGCCAAGACTGGTATTCCAGGTGTCCTGAGCTTGCCTGGAAAGGCCTATTTTATTTGACTGAATTCCAAGATATGCTGATATAGGAGCCTCCACACTGTGTCAATAGCTCCAATATGTTTTATTGTCCCTAATATGAATTATCAAAAACAAATAATGAAGTATAATGCACACATAAGCTTAATTCCAATTCCTTGCCAGGAGAGACCCTCCAAAAATGGTGAATTTCCCTGAATAATTGCTAGTATAGCTCCGATCTGCTATGGAATCTCTGAAAGAATCATCAAACTACCCTTTTATTTCCCTAACAATGAATTTCCAAGAAACAGCTGGTTCAAAACCCCTCTAATTTATTTTTTTTGATCTCTATGCTAGTTGAAATGGTACGATCTATCCTGGAATGGTACGGCTTGCATAAATGACCCCCAAATTTGTAAATTTGAACCTCCAACTTGCTCAGATTTGATTTCTCTTTATTTCCCTTGTTGTTTCAGTCATTAACTTCAATAATTTGACCCTCAATGGCCTGATATGAAGCTTCCAAATTGGCACTGAGTGGCTGTAAGTGAATGAGGCTATGTCTAAACACCAAAACATTGACAGTTTTCATTCCCAATGGTGATTCCAAGCTACTATCTGTTGGTTGCAGGCTGCTACAAAGATAATTTCCAGAAAAATAAAATCACACAATGCTAAAATGAGCCTCCAAAATGTCTTTTTAACATGCCTCAAACCCTAATTCGAATTTGGGGTTAGGGTTGTACTTTTGGCATCATAAAACATGTTAAAATGTTTCTTTTTATTAAGAAATAACTTCCCCTAAGTGGTTTAACCCATTGAGGGTCTAATTCCTCATTAAAAGTGGCCATATTATTAAGTTATAACCTTTAAGTTATAACTTCTAGGGAAATGTGCCAAGGGGCCACTTTATTATAATATAAAGTGATTTTATAATTTCACTTATATTTATTTATTTAATCCAACTTAGGAAAAAAATTTAATATTTCCTAATTTATTCATAAAATGCTCAAAAAGTGAAAACTGCTTGTAGCCACCTGACTGTGAAGGATGCCTAAGCCTCATAGGCCAATGGGTAGTTCTCGCCTAAAATCTAGGTATGCTCCTAAAATGTAGGAGACTTACCCTGTCAACCTGAAACTGAACCTCAATGGTCCTCCTTTGCTATGTGCACCTTTGGAAGGTCTACCAGTGAACTGGGAGTTCCTCCTAAAAAATAGGAGATGCACTCAAAGTCTCCAAAACATTCCCAGAGGTCTCTAGATGCCCCTAAGACCACTCCCAGTCAATCCCTAAAAAATAGGGACCCCTCCTAAATTTTAGGAAATTGCTGACAACTACTCCAAATTGCCTAAAAGGATCATGCATGACTCTCTAAGCCTCTGAGTTGGTACCCTCTATTCTTTGCTGGCCTATGGGAACTAGATAATAGACCAACCTTGCTAGAAATGCTGTCAGTAGGGAAGGGCAAAAATTGGGACATGACACAGTCTATTGAGACTATAGTCTATAGAGCTCATAATCACAAATAATTGCTTGTCAAGTAAACCCAAGTCAAATGACCTACAGGAAGATAGTCATCTAATATGGATTATTATGATGATATTTTTGATGACCCATATGATATTTGATCAATGATGGCTGATTGTTGAGACTTGACATTATTATTTTTTAACTTTAAAGTTTAATATATATCATGACATTTGAGTTTGACTAATATTTGACTATTAATAGGGTGGTGTATTTTGCTATTTTATTTGACTATAAATATGGTGGTGTATTTTGAACATAATGACTGCTGCAAATATGTATATCTTTCTGATTTTTATATGTTTTTGTATGCACGAACCCAACCCCCCCAAAAAAATTTGCCTAAACCAACGAACCGAACCCTCAAACTTGAACCCAAGCCCCAACCAGAACCTGCAACTTAGTATTTATGATTGTAATTATAATTTATAATATCAGATCATTCACAACTTGAATTTTCATTTTGTTATGGATGATTACTTTATGATTTGGTAGTAAGAAATCTTAATTTATTATTTTGATAATTTACAATGTGTTTCTTTAGAGTCTTTATTGATGGTAAAATTTTATTTTAAAAAGAAAAAGGTATGTATATATATAGCATTTTGGCATGATGATAGTCCCAACTAGCTTTTTCGCTTCCTTTGAGCATACAGAAAGTGACACATTTTCATGGAAGCTTTTTTATAATAGACATCATGATTCACAACTGATTGCTCGTAACATTAATTTTTTGCTTTTGCTATGTCACATCAGTTGTAGTAATGTTTCTGTAGAGTAGTGTATGAAAGCTAAGCATGAAATGAAAAATCTAGGGAAGATCACAATTGAAACACTCCTTTGGCAGAAGCAGTCACTTTTCTCTTATCTTGATGAGGCAGGGATTCGGATCTAGAGTTGCTTTGCATAGTGTTGGCATTTTAATTTGTTTCTTTCAAGAAAACACAAAACGAAGCAATTTGTTGAGGTAAATCCTATTTTCAAATTAGGGGAAGCTTCCTAAGATCCAAGTAAAATTAAAACTAACCCTAGACTAAAACTATAGTCAAGATATACAAATACACTCACTATATAAGATTTCACTGAGGCTATTTTCATAAATGAAAATGACTAGGTTCTATTAATTTTCCCTTGATACAAGTACTGGATTGTGAACAATCTTGCCCTGAAACAAGATTTTCAGATGTTGAAGGATACAAATAATCCAAGAAATGAAAAACACAATAGCTTCTTACTTGCTAAAACAAAAACCAGTAATTTGCTACAAGCAAGACTTGAAGGGATAACAACTTGAAATTCAGAACAAACACATCTCCCAAAATAAATATCAAAAAATCCTATACAAAGCTACCACTTAGTGAATGAACAACATCAATGCAAACCTTGACAAATTTTCTTAATTTCAATTTAATCAAAGAAATTACAGACATGAATAAGTTAGTTGAACAATAGTTTTGCAACATAGGAATAGCTTCAACTCTCATTCATATAGAATTCCTTGTTCCCAAGGCACTTGTTTATAGGTTACAATGAATAGATTTTGTGGATTTGAGAATAATAATTAAATATCTCAAAACAAAATGTTTTAAAGCAAACCCATCCAAAAGTGGAAAGAAATGAACTTAAAGAAATTCTTTAACAATTAATAAAATATAACTAACTAAAGCTATTGAAAATTAGGTCATCATCCACTACCTGGAATAGAACACCAGAAATAGACATTTCTAAAAATAGCAATTTGCTCATGCCATACATGATTTTGATGAAGTTTCTCTTCCATTGAAACTAGTGAATCTGCCTGATAAATACTAAAAACTTAACCACCATGAATCCATTGATAGCTTGAAAAATAGTACCTAGGGTTTTGTTGACATTTGAAACTGAAATTGAAACTTGCAATTTCAGAAGCTTTGAAAACCCTTCTTTGATCTTGTCCCCATATTCTTCATCAAATGAGACATCGACCACTATAGGCAACAATTTGGTTGATCCTATCCTCTTTCTCTTAAGCTTAGGACATCAATTTTCTCTTATAAGTCATTTGAATATGAATAGGGCAGCAACTTTATGGATGCTAAAATGGGGAGAACAATTGTTGTCATCATTGGAGTTTACACTATTGTGGAATCCACATGTCAACTTTGGCTATTTGTTGCTCACTCGAGCATTGTCTTTCAAAAGTATTTAGGGCTAAAATTGTCACCCTCCGTTTATCTTTTCCAAGTTTAAGTAAAGAGGAGTTTAATTGGTCAATGCTTCTAGTTGAAATCACTCCTAGTGTGATAGTTAATTTTCTATGTAAATCAATGGTATTTGATATCAAAATTTAAAAATCTTTTAATGTTTGTTTGTGTACATATTTTAGAGTGCCGATTTAAAAATCCACACCTTGTTTGTCATATGATTCTATCCTTTTTCTAATAACTACCCCTTGCATACTACAATTCGTTTATTTCACACTAGTTCTTAGTCGACCCAGCATCTTCCATCTAATTTAGAAATGCTAACTTTATAACTTCCCCAACCACAAATGTGGTAACAATTCTACACCATCACTCTTGCTTACACTAGAAAATGATAAACTCCCAATGCCAAGGTCATTCCTAGACCCAAACCTTAATCCTCGAGCATTCATTAATGATGACCCTACCTATGTATCCCTTTTGAGAATCAAAGGCTCCATGGTTTGTATATCAAAGATAGATTGAATTCATCATCTCTTGTATGAGATCTCTGGTCTTGATTTTAAACCACAAATATTCATGGAACATAAGCTTTCAAACTAAGCCAATACAATAGAATGATAACAAAGATAGTCCCATCAAGTGTTGGTTTCCTAGAAATCATTAGTGTACAAACACATCCAAAACCACATAGAGACTGTATCATTCTAACATCCCATTTTCACACAATGATTAGTTTAAACCAAGTTTGAAAACTCGAACTCGACTCCACAGCCCAAAATTTTGATTTAGACTTGGGACTTGGCGAAAAATTCGACACAAACTTGACAAAAAATAACTCATAATTACACAAAAAAGAAATCAATGCATTTAGAGAACATAAAAGTATTATTTGGCTATCAACTTGTCATGATTCAAACATTAAACCTATCAAATGACCCTCAAACTCTCAAAATTTTGACTCGGACTTGGTACTCAGCACAGACTTGGCAAAAAGCTCAGCATAAACTCAACAAAAAAAACCTCATAATTAGACAAAAAAAGAAATCAACGCATTTAGAGAACATCAAAGGTATTATTCGACTATCAATTTGTCATATTTCAAACATTACACCTATCATATGACCCTCCAACTCTCAAATTGTGAAATTTCAGTGGTTATGTTTGTTATGTTCAAGTGCCAGAAGAGTCCAAGCTCAAGACTCAGGAGTCCTAGCTTAAGACTTGAGAGTCTTGGAGCAGGACTTGGCCAGACTCAGCTCGAGAGTCCTGGTCAACTCACATCAATAGCCTTGAGGACTCACGAGTTGGAAGAGTCTTGTCGAGTATTTGGTGAGTCCTCAAACTATGGTTTAAACATACATCATCTATATACAACATGGATAGCTTAGGCATGCATCCCGTATCCACAATGTGACTAGTTTAAACACATATCATAAGTACACACAGTGACTAGTTTAACCATATCTCACATGTAAACAATGTACCTAGTCCATACACACATTGCAAGTACACACAATGACTACCTTGTGTATATATCACATATATAGAATGTGGTAGGCTTGTACACACATCACAAGTACACACATTGACTAGTTTAGGCATACATCACATATACAAGTGTGACTAATTCACACATACATCACATATACACAATGCTATTTTTACATAAACTACATATTCATAGTGTGACTAACTGAAGCACCTAACACACATATTCAATGTGGATAACTTAACCTCACAAGTACACATAGTGACTAGCTAGCAAAAAGGAAGTAGTTGCAACCTTAATGCAAGTATCTTTTCCTTCTTCAAGTTCACTAACACATAAGCCCTTAAGTACATCTCATTCAGAAAAAGAATGTTGGTGCATCCCATGTTACCCCATGGGTCATTCTTTTTCCCAATCCACTACCACTTATGATTACTAGAAAGCGTTCCCTACTACTTGTCATCACTAGCAAGGGTGCAAGTACAACAATGTGCATGATATCTGAGGCCATTTTTACACAAGTACACAATGATTGTATCACACATATATAGTGATCAACTAGCAAGAGGAAATGGATGTGACACTATTACATGTGTCTTCCCATCACCTACTTCACTAACACTTACCCTTTAAGTGCATCCCAACCAAAATAAAGAATTTCGATGCATCACATACTACACCATGGGTACCATATTTTTCCTCAATATCTTTGCACCAATTGTAATGATGGGAAAGCATCCCATACTGCTTGTGATTCTCATTGAATAAGGAAAAAGTGTAACAACGCACATCACATTAGGTCATTAATAAGGTTTCTATGGCCTGTTGGATCGTTCGAGTTGGTGGATCCCAATATCTATCACCTTCATACCACTAGCAAAAGTTGATCCAACCTAATTTATGAGGTAGCTCCTAGCATCTATTACTTGTATGGTAATGGTGAAAGCCAACTAAGCCCTCACATTACCATGGGTAGCCCCCAACATTCATCACCTCCGTGCCACTAGTGAAAGTCAACTAAACCCTAAGATTCAACTATTAGCTCCTAGCATTTGTTAATGGTGCATCTAATGGCACCTAGCTAAAATCCACCTACATCATACTACCAACTAACAGCTGCAACTTATTACCAAGACTCTTCACACCACACCAATAGACTCACACACTTGAAAACCAGCTTCAACCCCCAAAAAACTAAATCTGATATGAGTGAACATCTGGCTGGAAATACATACCAGCAACATTAAAATCCTCACAAACTCTTCTAAATCACTCCCCACACACTCAAATTATCTCTAAACATACTCCAAAGGCCCTAGGCTTAAAGCGACTAAGGCTACACTAAGAAAATGGCACCAACAAATCAGAATCAACATAACACACAACCCCAAACACCCCCCAGCAAAGATGCCTATAGTTGAAAGGTTCGACTTGATATATAAAATCCAATACTCCAAGATATTCAATAAAATCTTACAGGATGAATCGGCCAAGGCATAGGAAATGAATGAGAAAGTACCCAGAATGATTTGACACACGAACTGAGAGTTATGAACTAAAACATGCTACAACCACACCAAAACCAGCAAACTAAAAATCCACTCACAACACTCCAGAATCAGAAAACTAATACATAAATCTGCAACATTATATTCAATCCACTCCTCTGAATGAAGAGTAGTCTCTAGCTCAACTACTTGCTGTATTGCAAGTAAGAAATCAAGCTATGGCTAAGAGGTAAGCATTCCCCGAAGCTTTCACTCTGTATTTCGGCAACATTTCATTATAAAATTGTTCTTGGATAGTCTCAAATGAAGGCCAAGGCACATATTTATAACTTCCTCCTCAAGTCAAACTAATCTTCCCTCCAATATGGGATTAAACAACCACATTCCAATTTCCTTAATTTGCATTTCATTTCATTTCTCCAAAATCACCCATTACTTGGTGGCAAATTCACTTTATAAAAAATACATTGATAAAGTGTATTATGGCGTTTAAAGAGTAAAGTGAATTATATCATAAAATTGTCTTATTTTTTCTCCTAATGTGTCCTTGCCTTAACAATAATTCACTTATAAAATATTTTCCTCAACCAAAAATCACCCACATATAATTAAGGAAATGACTTAGATATCAATATAACTTAAGCAATCCCTTTTAAATAAATCGTCCAACCTTTTCCTGAAGTTATAATTTAATTTAAAATACCATTTATTAATCAAATACTGAATCTGCCAAAACAAGCTCCAAGGATATGGGGAAACAAGTTGAGAGAGTTGCCCTACCAGAAATAGTCACTGAACTGAGCTGAAAAACCCTTGCCAAGAATAGCACCAAAAATGTTGGAAGACCAACTGCTCAAACTAACTTGTTGGAAATAGCCATTTGAATAGGCTTGCTGACATCTTGCTAAAAATAGAACTACTAAAAATAACATACTGCTAAAAAAAGTAAGTGTTTCCAAAGTGATTTTAACCACATTCTAAGCAGCCATCGCACTTACTAAAAATAGTAAGTCCAGAAAAAGTCTTTGGATTCATTTGCATGTCACCATTGTGAGGCTCTCCGAAAACCCAGAAAAATAAGTGTTCCTTACCCCCACTTACTAAAAATAGTAAGTTCGGAAAAGTCCTTGGATTCAGTTGCATGTCACACCATCGCGAAGCTCTCTAAAAACCCAAAAGGAATCCAGAATCAAAACTATAAAATTCCAACATGTAAGCCACTAAAACTGCCAAAGCATCCTCCTAGAAAATAGGAAACCCTAATTTTGCCTCTGACTGACCAACGGGTCTCAGAATTGGCCAATAGACCCCAAAACAAACTAAAGCGGAAAAGGGGACACTACAACCACCTACAACCACCTCCAATGCCTTGCCAATTAGCTGCAATGATAATAAACTGGACTTATTTTGTAATGTCCTCCTTTTAGCTAGTCATGTGGTGATCTATCGTTAGCTCATTTTGCCTTGGTCTCGAGGGCTAACCAGGACTTTACAAGGATCGGTGTGAGATTTGGCCAAGGCAATTTTAGTTTTAGGCCAATCGGAGGTGTTTTGGTAGGGTTTCCAAAAACTTACTATTTATAGTAAGTCAGTTGTGGCTCAATGAATTGGAATATTTGAAGCATTTTGGATGTCTGTATTTTGGTGCATTTAATTCTTCATCAAGATTGTCAATTTAATTAGCTATTAATTGATTGGGCAATTAAATTAAAAGTTCCTAAAGTTAAATTTAAATATTTAACTTTAGTGATTAATAAATGTTGGGACTAATGTTTAAAGGGAAAAAATTAAAAGTTCCCTTTCATTGTGGAGACATAAGGGGATATTAATATTTTATTATAACATTCTTTTATCCCACATTTATGGTGCATTGGTAATTGTGCCCAAATGGAGTTATAAATGTGAGCTTGGAAAGATGTTGTGGACATCTTGGAAATTGTGTATCTTGGTATTGGTGATTTTTGGAAGTTAATTCTGGAGATTATGGGCATTGGAGGACGAAATCCCTCTTAGCCAACAATCCCTACACTGTTGGAAGATACAGCTTGGGGATTCTTTGGATGGAAGATAAAATTAGTGCTTGCAGCTATGTATTTTTCATTTGTAGTTTCCAGCTTCCAAGAAGGGTTCGATTGGAGTGAATAGGGACAGTACCTGTGATTCTTGTGCCAACTGAATTACCATTTCTTTGCCTCAATCCATCGAGTGTGGGAGCTATGTCTGTCATACAGTGCTGATATCTTTGGCAAAGAAATTGAACTCAATTGAGACACTTACTGGAGTGTCGTACATGCCCTAAAATGGGTATAGGACTGTTGTACAGTCCATGAAAGCCACTGCAACATCATACAGGGCTATAGGAGGTTATTAGGGAGGCCATACAAGGTTTTTTGGACTGCACTGGGCGTCATACTGGTCTGAAGTTTATGGAAAGGGGTACGTACATGGTGATAGAAGCTATTGGGCGTAGAACCAGATTGAATGTAGAAATATGTTAATTCTGATACAAAGTCTATGACAGCTAACTGGTACACTCAGGTTGTATTTTTTTATTATTATTAGTACAATTCGAAATATTATCTCTGTAACAGACTTTTGTTGAAAAAGTAAAGGTGTTGACTTACAATTACTTATGTTATTCAATTAAGCCATTAATGAACACTTTCAGTCGGTTTCTTGTTTTTTGCAAGTATTGTCTTGAATGTTTTTCCTGAGTTGTACTAAATCTGAAAACACTTTGTTGATAACAAATGACCAAACCAACACATTGCAAAAAGAAACACTATTCAAAGAAATCAATAGTTATTTGTGAGCCAACTGTTTGATTAAATTCCTGTATATGAATAGAGTGCAAAGGTGGTTAGTAAGGGGGTATATTACAATGGTATCAAAGCTATAAGTCGTGCCATCCTGTGAAGGTTCGTGAGTGACAGAGAAAGAAGGTATTATCAATGTGAGTTGAGAAAAGCGTGGCAACCACCACCAATTCCTGAAGGTGAAACTGTGTTTGGTATTTTGGGCATCAATAGAGGTTCATCGTCACAATAGGGTGACCCATTTTCAGCATAAATTATGGACGATGAAAGAGCAAAACCAAGTACTAGGGATATGCTCAATGATTTGGCAAGAGGGTAGTGAGAACTACAAATGACATTGCAGTGAATGGCAGCTCTTATAACAAAGAATTTGACAGCCATGAGCGATGGAAACAATCGGAATCAAGGCAATATTAACCCTGGTGGACAAGGGAATGATAGGAACAATGGCAATATTGACGGTTCGGTAAATAATGGGGGTTCAAGACAACAGAATAGAGTAGGATCAGCAAGCACAAGGCCTCTCATGCCTCACTTTCCACCCAGACAGAATGATCAAAACAATGACCCCACTCAATAGGAGATATAGGATGAGATTTTATATGATGGAGGAATTTTGGGTTATATTTTCAAGCTGAAATGTCATTCAGAGATTACATGGATGTTAGAATGAGACATTTACCTATTAGGGGCAACAGGCAACAACATTATGACCTCAAGAAGAAATTAGGACAGCTTGCAATACCTTTCTTTAATGGTATAGGAAAGACTACAGCAAGGGCTTGGGTTCAAAAACTTGACACATTTTCATCTTAACCCAATGTCGGAAGAAGATGCCATCAAATATACAGCTTTATACTTATATGGCAGTGCTCATGAGTAGTGGCACCATGGTATGGTGACCTTGGGACATGCACAGATTGTCAATTATGCAGAGTTTACGAAGAAGCTAATTGAGAGATTTGACACTAAGGACCTTGAGTTGTATTTCAAGTAGCTTGCACAACTTAGACAATGGGGATCAATTGATACATATGTTACTAAATTTTAGAGGTTAGCAGTGTTGGTGACTGATATTTCAAAGGGGAGACTAGTTGTCTTATTTATGGATGGTTTGTCAAATCCTTTACGAGGTTGGGTCAAGGGTCATGATCCTTTGACTTTACAAAAGGCTATTAAAAAGGCTAGAGACTTGGCACCTTCATCCTATAAAAATAAATTTCAGCCTAAGGACTCCCATTATAGGAAAGACAAAGATAAGAAACCTCTTAAAAAAGACACGCACTAGCCACGTGAGGGTCCTAAGAAGTTGGATAATGATCAGTTGAATGAGCTCGGGAGGAAAAAATTGTGTTTTCATTGCAGGAAGCCATGGGACCCTTCCCATAAGTGTCCTCTTAAGGCCAAGGCCAAGCAGATTGAGTACTTTTCAGTAGAGGATACAGCTTCTGAGAGTTCAGAAAATTCATCAGCTTCTGGGAACAGTGATGGTGGATCAACAACTAGAGGGAATTCCAGTGATGATAGGGTGTTAGCACATTTGACAAGTACCAAGCCAACGATTTTCAATGCTTTTTCCCCATTAAATCACATTTAAATCGGTTAGAAAATGATGAATAATTGGCCAAAGAAAACACGAACTCGTCAAAACCCTAAAGACATCGACAAAACCCCCAAAAAACATAGAAACGCCTGCAAAAATCAATAAAAATATTGTGCAACGAAGAACAATATCGCGCAATGTGTGGGAGTTAAGGGAAATTCGTTGCAACGTCAAGAAACAACCACCATTCGATTCCAAGTCATCACAGTAGCTGCTATGATTACAACCATTTTCGTCGCTATATTAATTGCACTTAGTTTTTCAATATTTCTGCTTTCTTAAGTGTCGTTCCAATTTCATATTATAGGCATTTTAATCGATAAATAACGTCTTTTAAATATTTCGTATTGTTCTATTTGATATTATTTTTTTTTGCTTTTTTCAATTGGGAGAGAGAATTAGTTCGATTTATTTTCAATGGAGAATTATAATTTTTCCTTTTAATTTTTGGGTTAATATTTATAATTTTATTAATATGTGATATATTTAGCACGATTTTAATATTAGAATGAATAAAATTTTATATTTTTAAAATAATTAAATAAATAAATATAATATAATTAACTATTAACAGTAAATAATAGTTATATATTTCAATATTTAAATATGAATATAAAATTAATAAAATATAGTATAATTTAATGTAATTTTAATGTTAAATTAAATATAAATTTCAATATTTTTAAGATAAATAAAATCAAACTTACATCTAAAATATAAATAAATAAAATATATATCTAATTAACTATTAACAATAAATAATAGTGGACCAAGGGTGTGATCTAAGAATGATGGTGTCATGCATGCAGGGGCTCGCGGGCGGCCGAGCTAGGGTTTCAATGCCCTAGCTCGTGGGCGGAAGAGTTGCAGGTGCATCGGGGAGGGGAAGTGCAGGTGTGTCGAGGGAGAGCAATGGAAGATGGTGCAGGGCAAGGAACGGTTGAGGGTGTGGATGGTGGAGCAGTGGTCAACTGGTGGGGATTTGGCTGCGCACGGCTGGGGTTCTGGTTTACAGCAAGCCGGAGGTTTCCAGTGGGTCAGGGCGATATGGCTAGCTCCTCCTCTCGGTGGTGCTTGGGAGGGGTGGGGTCTTGGGTGTCGTGCCTTCTCGAGTGGCCCTTTGGGGTGTGGGTCCTTAATATTCTTTTATAATTTTTTGAGCTCCGATGTCGAGTAATGGTGGTGAGGCCTCGAAGGTACCTCTCGCCATGGATTTTCGTGCTGCGGTGGGCTCAAAACCCCCACCCCAGAGTATGAAAACTTTTTTCAATAACCTTTTCTCATCAGAATCGGGGTCTGGGAGTGCTGGTAGCTCTCGCATTATGAAGATTAATGGTTGCTTGGAGAGATGCAGCGAGAGGCCAAAGCTAGTTATTCCTCCTGAGATGATAGCTGAAGACGTTGAATACTTTTCAAAACACTCGCTATATTGCAAGTTTTTGGGAATGAGGGTTTCTTTGCAGTTCTTGGAAAACTGGGCGCAAAGGACTTGGGCACCGGAAGGGGAAATGGAGATTATGATGCTGGCAAATAACTACTTCATGGAGGATCGCAATAGGGTCTTTGAAGGAGGCTCGTATTTTTACAACCAGGTGGGGTTGTTCATCAAACCTTGGCATGCGGGGTTTAACCCTTCGGAGGAGCTCCCATATAGGGTTCCAGTGTGGGTTCGTTTACCATGTTTTCCAGTGGAATGCTATTGGGAGGATGTGCTACGGATGCTTGCCGCACTACTTGGGAAGCCAGTGGGATCTTCAACGCAAACCCCAGGGAGAAAGGTAATGACCTTTGCGCGTATCTGTGTTGAAATTGATCTTAGTAAACCTCTGCCAGATGCTATAGATATGTGTGTGGGCTCTTACTCATGGGTTCAACAGTTAGATTATGAGACTTTACCATTTCGCTGTTGTTTGTGTCATGAGTATGGTCATTTACAGCGTAAGTGCCCTAGATATAAACCGGTGGTGCGCCAACCTCAACAGCCAACCTAGAGCCAAGATAGGGCTGATAAAGGAAAAGTTTCTATGTCGGTAGAGGTAGTGGGTGCTGATGGTTTTGTCTCAGTTAAGACAAAGAACAAGAATCGAGGACAAAAGAGGTCCTTACAGGAGAGACAAGAGGAGGATACCTTTAACAGATTTGAGGCCTTGGATGACCTTAGCCAATAGGAAGTGAATCCGAGGCTAACCCCTTTGGATCAAGGTGCTTCAGGGGGGGTCTGGAAAGAGTTATTGAGGACTTTACCTAGGCCCTACAAGTGGTTGGAAGCCAGCAAATAGAGATGGGACAGATAGTAGGGGTCCAGTTGGGACTCACTCCTGGTTTGGAGGTGAATTTGGTTGGGGGGGAGGGTTCTCCGATAGCTCTGAAATTGGAATCAGCTGGGGTTAAAAGTAATAAGTCCTCCGTTCACGTGGGTCTACATCAGAAAGATATTAAGAAAAGTGCTTCGGAGAAGAACTCAAAGGTTGGCAGAAAGAAGGATTTGGATAAAATCAAATTGATGGGAGAGAATTTGGTTGAGTCAGGGTCAGTAAAGACTCTGGATTCTCACTTTTCCAATCCTCCAAAATGATTGTGCTTACATGGAATGTGAGGGGCTTGAATAGCGGCCCTAGACAAAAAGTTGTTCGGGAATTGATTAGGAATCATTCACCTGATGTCCTGTTCTTGCAAGAAACTAAACTCTCAGTGGAGAGTATGATGGGTCTGGTGCCGAAGCTCTGGGGGCGAGGCGAGTGTCAGTGTATTGGGGCAGCTGGTTCCTGTAGACACCTAAAATTAATATTTAATTAATTTAAGCCTATTAATTAACTTAATTGTGTTATCCTTATTCCTATCAGAATCGATTAAATCTAATTTAATTAATCCTGTCACTATAGTCCAATAATTAATTTATCAAATAAATTAATTATTCCCCTATTCTTCTAAAGTCCTCTCAACAATTATTTCCTCTAAAACCCACTCAGTTAATTAATTCTAATTAATTAACCTAGTCATGTGATTCCTACAAATCACTTTTCCTAATCGCACTCAACCTAATTAATCCTTCTCGAATCTCTCATAATCATGCTTATCATTATTCTCCCATTTTTAAATTCCCACTCATGTCACATCAACATTGAGTCTCTCAAAGAAATTCAAATTTCTTAGAATCCCTCAATGCATCCTTATTTTGGAATTTTTAATTCCTCAAGTTTGAAATTCAAATTTCTCCCCCCTTTTTCCAAAGGAATTTTATATTCCTGTTTATTTTCCCAAGGCACCCTTGATCCATGCCTTCTATCTCAAATCAATCTCAACCCTTCATAATCAAATCAATCTTGGCCCTCAATTTGCCTTCTCCAATCTATAAATTGGAGCCTATTCCTCACAAATTAGATCAACTTCTCATGCATTGTCATGCTGCCTATTTCTTTTCTCATCCTCTTCTAATCCTCCCTCAAATCTATCAAATCCTTAATCCATCATTCAAATCCAATCCTATCAAATCCTTCGATCCACCTTGTTGAGCACAAATGAGAGCATTCCACATCCAAATCAATCAAAGGAACACATCAAGTGGAGCATTCATCAAGGGGCGCCCTCACTTCATCAAGCTCAATCTGAAGGAGAAGGTAAAATAGCAAGGTAAAATGGTCTCTTGATGTTTTATGGTTTTCATGCTTATTTCATTATCATTTTGATCATTTGACCTTCTAATCCGTTTTCCCCTCTTCAGTTCCTTTGGAGGGGTGGCCTGTCTTTGGAACCCTTTAAGGATTCGCCCTGTCTGGTGGGTGGCTTCCAGATCCTCGTTATCTGGGGTTGCCTCTAGTCTTGAGACTAGGGATTTTATCTTGTATACTAATATCTATGCCCCCACCGATCTTCAGGGTAAGCAGAACTTATGGTCTCATATTTCTTGTATGTGAAGGTTGGTCCCTTTTCATCCTAGGATTATGGCGGGAGATTTCAATGCCATCCTTGAGTTGAGTGAGAAGAAGGGGGGTGTCATTCGGTTGGAACCTTCTTCTTTCCTTTTTTGGGATAGTATATCTTCCATGCATCTTGTTGACATTAAGCCTGGTAATGGTTTGTTCACTTGGAACAATAGGAGAGTTGGGGAGTGTTGGATTGCAGAGAGGCTGGATCAATTTCTGGTTTCCAATTTTTGGGTTGGTGGAGGGTGGTCCACAGGTTCTAAGATTCTTGACTGGAGAGGGTCAGACCATTGGCCTATCAAGCTGGTTTCTTCTTTTGCCTGGGTTGCCTGCTCTCCATCCTTCAAATTCCAACTTATGTGGCTTCGAGACCCTGCTTTGTAGGCTCTTGTTGAGCAGTGGTGGAGGAAGGGGAGGCCAGCCTTTGGCACTGCTATGTACACTTTTTCCAAGCAGCTACAGTTTGTTAAGTTTCAGCTTAAACAGTGGAACCGGCAAGGTTTTGGGAACATTTTTCATGCTAAGAAAGTTGCCCAAACAGTGTTGAATGGCATCACCAGTGAAATCAGAGAGCATGGCTTGTCTAAAGCCTTGCTTAGGGAGGAGGACAGGGCTGTCAAGGCTTTAGAGGAATGGGAGCTCATGGTAGAAATATACTAGAAACAGAGAGCCCGTATTGATTGGCTTCAAGCGGGCGATAAGAACACTGCTTTCTTCTTCAACTCTGTGAAAGCAAGAAGACATGGAAATTCCATTCTTGCTCTGGTCAATGATAGAGGTGAGTTGTTATTATCCTTGCAGGAGATCTCTAGGGAGTCTTTACAGTATTTCCAATCCCTCTTCAATGAGGATTCTCAGGGGGAATTGGTGGAGGAGAATCAGGTTCTCGCTTGCATTTGTTCTCTTGTTACTAGGGAGATGAATGAGTAGCTTATGGGTCCTATTTTGCTGGAAGAACTTGAGAGGATTGTTTTTCACATGAGGAAAGGAAAATCTCCTGGACTGGGTGGGTTCCCGGTTGAATTCTTTCAAGAGTTCTGGGATATCATCAAACTAGACTTACTGGAAGTAGTCCAGGAGTCCTAGAGGAATAAACAGATGCTTCGGGCTTTGAATGCGACTCTCATTGCACTAATCCCCAAGTGTGATGGGGCCAACCGGTTAGGCCATTTCTGCCCTATCTCTCTCTGCAATGTGATTTATAAGATCATCTCTAAGCTGATAGTGGATAGGTTGAAGAAGTGTCTGGGGGATGTTGTCTCCGAGGAGTAGAGCGAGTTTGTGGAAGGGCACCAAATTCTGGATGGTGTGGTCATTGCTATGGAGACCATTCATTCTATGGCAACCTCTAAGGAAAAAGCTATGTTTATCAAGCTGGACATGGCTAAGGCTTACGATAGAGTTCGTTGGTCCTTCCTCCAGAAGATCCTTAGGGCTTTTGGTTTTGCTGAGGAATGGATCCAATGGGTTATAAGTTGTGTTACGTCCACCTCTTTTTCAGTGCTAATCAATGGTGATCATACTGAGTTGTTTGGTGCTTCTAGGGGTCTTCGCTAGGGGGACCCCCTTTCCCCTTATTCATTCTCTTGGCTGAGGGCCTAGGGAGGCTGATTAAGCATAATGTGGGTCTGGGTAGTATTCAAGGTTGGAGTTGGGGTAATGACTTGCAGCCGCAGTCTCATTTACAGTTTGTTGATGACATGACCCTAATGGGACTTGCTCGGATAAGAGAAGCTACTAATCTGCGTAAGGTTTTGGATGTTTTTCTAGCGGCCTCGGGCTAGTTGATCAATGAGGATAAATCCTCTATCCTTTTCTTCAACACTCATGGAACTAGGAGGATTGCTCTTATCTTGAGATTCCAAGTTGGCTCTTTGCCCTTGACTTATTTGGGTATTCCTATTTCTCCTGGTAACCCTCCTCGAGAGTCATGGCAGGGTATCTTCGATAAATTTCGCTCGAAGGTTGAACATTGGACTCACAGATGGTTATCATTTGCTGGGAGGGTTCAACTGATTCAGTTGGTGGTTCAGGCTCTTCCGATTTATCGATATATGCTTCAAGTGGCTCCTAAGTGGTTCTTGAAGGGTTTGGACTCTCTGGCAAGGCAATTCTTATGGGCAGGCAATCTATCCTCTTCCAAATGGAGTCTTGTCAATTGGGACTTGGTGTGTATCCCGAAGTAGTCGAGGGGGCTTGGTTTAAGGCAGGCTATTTTATTCGAGGAGGCTCTGGCGGCTAAATTGTACTGGAGGTGGTGTATCGAGCAGGATCAAGGCTGGGCTAAGATTTTGGCCTACAAATATATGCAGAGGATCCCATTGGAGGAGGTTCCAAGATATCTGCTTGAGGGAAAAGGCTCAACAATTTGGTATACTCTCAAGAAGGGGACCTCTCTCATTAAGGAAGGACTCTTTTGGATCTGCAGGCGGGGGGAAGAGGTCCTTTTTTGGAATGACTCTTAGGATGGTTACCCCCCCGTCCTTGATCAGTTTCCTAACCTTGGGAACCTTAGCTAGAGGTTTTTGGAGGCAGGGTGGTCAAGGGTGAGTGACTTCAAGGCTGTTTATAGGTGTGGGTGGCTAGAGTTGGAGTGGTGGAAGGCTCCTAATGAGTGGTCGGTTGCTAGGATGGAGGAAGAGTGTGCTGAGTTGCATGGCATTCTAGCGAGTAGACACTGTAGTGCCCTCAAGGGTAGGGATGGACTTGCCTAGTCTCTGAATCCTAAGGGCATCTTTACTGTGGCTAGTGGATACCGGGAACTATTGAACCGAAGATTGGAGGGAAGAGAGGTGCACTGGTGGAAACAGGTGTGGAATAATTTTTCTTGGCCGAAGTGTAATTGCTTCGCTTGGACTCTAGCCTTGAATAGATGCCTAACTTGGGACAATATTTGCAAACGGGGATTCTTGGGGCCTTCTATTTGTGCATTGTGCGGTAATGGGGAGGAAGATTCCTCACATCTGTTCTTCAGATGCCCCTTCTCTATGCTTATTTGGAATTACTGGTGGGGGTGTGGAAGCACCCTTGTGTTCACGCAGATTCTCTGGTGGAGTTTTGGAGCAGGTTGGGCAGACCTCCTATCTTGTCCTCCTTCCTCTAGACTGTCTGGTATATTAGGCCCATTTTCTTACTCTGGCAGATTTGGGTCGAGAGGAATAGGAGGATCTTTCGTGAGGTCAGACTGTTAGTGCAGCAAGTGTGGAATAGAATCATGGTTATGATTCAGGAGATGGTGGAAGCTAAATGTGAGGTAAATTTTCCTTTGGATAGAGATGAGGCAGATATTGTGAGTAGGTTTGGCTGGCAGGAGTTGTCTCCCGCCTCTGCTTGTGTCAGGAGAGGTAGACGTGCTATGAAGAAGGCCCAAAGGGTGGGAAAGTGGAGACCCCCTCAGGATGAGTTTATCAAGATTAACACCGATGGCTCCTCCAGGGGTAATCTAGGCCCTGCTAGGGTTGGTGGTGTTGGCGGGAATTGTATGGGGGAGGTGGTTTTCTTCTTTTTGGTGCATAAAGGGAGGCAATCTAATAATTTTATGTAGGGACTTGCTATTCTCTATGCCCTGGAGCGTGCTTGGGAGTTGGGTCGAAGGAAGGTTATCTGCGAATCAGATTCACAAATTATTGTTAACTTGTTGACAGAGCAGAAGGTGAGTGGGATTCATTTGTAGCTAGTAGGGATTGTTCATCAGATTCTTCAAATTAGTTCTTTAATGGAGCAGGTGTCTTTCATCCACATTCCTTGTGAATGGAATAGAGCAGTTGATTGTTTGGCTAATTGGGCCTCGGAACATGATAGTGATTGGAAAATTGAAGGATGGGAGCATCTCTCCTCGGATTACTGTTAGGTCTTGCAGAAGATTTTTGCTGAGGACATGGATAGTTATGATGTTGGTTGATCTTGGGCTGGGCTTGTGGCTCTTTTTTGGGGCCTAGTCCTCCTTGTAATTTTTGTGTCTGATTTTCAATAAAGTTTTTACCCCTTTATTCAAAAAACAATAAATAATAGTTAAATATTTCAATATTTAAATTTGAATATAAAATTAAAATAAAATATATTAAATATAATTAAAAAAAAAATTCATATATATAAAATTAACTTTTAACTAATAATCATTGTTAATATATTAACAACAATTAATAGTTAAGAATATATATTAAATATAATTAAAAAATAACAATAAATAATAGTTAAATATTTCAATATTGAAATCTAAATATTAAATAAAAACAAAAATATCAAATATAATTAAAATATACATATATAACTCTTAACTATTATATATATACTAGTCGTATCCATCTTAGAGAGTGTTGAAAAATAACCATATCCGTATCGGATACTTTGTACCCGTATCCTTGTCCATGCAACTTTTCAATTCATGTGTTGAAGTCTATTTTTTGTTTGCTTGCAATATCTCTATGCTATGGAAATGTCTGTAAATATTAAAAAAAAGTAGCTTTTTATTGTTTTTTTTCAATTTTTTATGGCTTTTTGTAAATCCAATTTTTTCGCGATTTTTTCACAATTTTTCAAAAAATCTTATACCTTTGATTTGTCGATTAATTCCCCAAACGGTTAATTTCAATTTTTTTCAATTTTAAATTTAATGTTAAACTTTAACACTTCTTGTTTTCAAAGTTCTCTATCATGATATTTTTGGAAATTATTAAATTATCTTAAAAAAAAAATTGGCATCTCAAGTACCTCTATCTCCTATTTTTGCAAATTGGTCGTACAAATATCGGTACTAATCTCTAGAGTCTCTATGTACCCCCATCTCTTGGTAACCTTAAAATAATATAACATTAACATTAGAACTTCAGTGCCTATTTAAAATTTTCCCAACCAAATTGCAAAGACCACCACTAAGGCCTTGGAAACCAAAACCGATCACACCAAGGAGTAAGTGAAGCCAAAGGAAGATGTCTGGTGCCAAAATAAGAAGTTACAGTATATAGATGTGCTATCCAAGAAGTGTGGAGAATAGCCCAAGAGACCAAAAATGCTTCAAAAAACATCACTGCAATCCAAATCACCAACTAATCTCAATGCCATTATCAAATACTAAGAAAAACTAAACCCTGGTTCTCGAAGATCTTTGGAGATCTCCCCAACACACCCAAAGGCTTACTAGAAAACCTGAAAAATGGCCAAGCACGCACAAAACAAAATTGTGTAAAAACAGGAACATTACAAAAATCCATACATCATCTTATAGGTCTTTTAAGTCAAATTACCAACACACAATTAACACATTGAATCCACATGAGTTGGCCTCTACTCAATATAGACATAAACAAATACCAACATATGAAGTTATCAAGTCCATTCACTTCATTCAAATTGTTATTCGATAAAACATTATTTATTAGACAAAATTAAACCACACAGGTCTAATAAAATATCCTACTTTTGAGTACATAACATTTTGCTTTGTGGATTCTAAATCTCTTAGAATATCCTTTGTAAAGGGTTTTGGGGCCCCTTCAAAACTTGTTTTCACCTTAATCCAAAACATTTTGTACAATAACAATCATAGATCATACCATAAATTTCTCCACTACATAAATACAAGGGAAAAATACCCAATCATGATTCAATAATGTTGTGAATTGCCTATAGATGGCATAGGTGGGCATAAGGAACTCTATCCTAAACTCAACACCAAATTAGATACATATTTAGAGCATAGTTACGAGACTCTAACTCGGCTTGTGTAATATTCCTCTTAATTTTTTTTTTGTTTTTAGCAATAAGAGTTACAAGCAAACACCATAACCCGTTAAGGTTAGAAAAATAATCCAAACTGCTGAAAGGGAACCCTTCCACCTTTTGTTCACCAAGAGCCCAATCTGGGAGGGTGAGAGCATACGGTGTTTCGGGGATTGTTAGCACCATAAATCAAACTGAAATTACAATGCACGAGTGGCAAGCCAGCTCCTTCTGCTTATCCAGCAGGATAGAAACTGAACTCTTGGCAGTAAACCAGCCAAGGGAAATAACAAGAAACTGAAATTCAATCACTCTATTGCATATTTCAGCGGGAGGACATTACATTAAGCTATCACTCTAATGAATATTTCAGTGGGAGGACAATTGCATAAAACTGATCACTCGACCTCTTATTCGGTGGGAGGACTGAGTACATAAACTGAATTAAAAAGCAACAAGGCGGCTAAGCCAACCCTCTTCCACTTATGCAGTGGGCAAGCAACACAACAGAAATGGTTAGTAGTACTACTCCTTAACCTTACAATATAGGAATTAGAGAGATTGAATAGAGAAGTAATATTGTCCAAGATGATAAATATTCCCAAGCAAGTGTTAACTCCCCAAAAGCCCTTCAACATGAAATTATGAAATTCTAAGAGCAATGACACGCAAACCAGCAACTTCAAGAAACTATTACACACTCAAATCTCTCCCAAAACTCACCCAAATCACTCCCCAATCAACTATTCTGCTCACACTCCTAAATGCACACCCAAACACTACCTTTTGAAAATCTATAATTTTTGACAGCAAGCTGGAAACACATAACCAGCAACACCAAGACACACTAAATTGCATAAAACACTCTCACAACTCGCCCAAATCACTCCAAACCAAACCCAAACTGCAAATATATCAATAATAACCAAGAACAACCAATAAAATGACTACCAAACAACCCACTTAACTCAACTTACTCCCAAATGCCCACACAAAGAAAAACGCCATAGTTGGGAATTTTGATTTGCATTATTAAATTGAATACTCAAATATTAGTGCTGGAAACTTACAAATTCCTTCACTTGGGACATAGAAAATCAAAGAGCCAATACCTAGAAGCAGCAGGCGATCAATTGGAGACTTATTGAATGAAAGTATGCTTCAGCCATGACTTTCCCAGTAGCCTGGAAACACACTGAAATTCTAACCACAACAAATCCAACAATCCCACACTTCAACAAACTCACCAAGAACACTGAGAGAACACGAAAACCAGCTAGCTACTATCTTGCAAGTACGAAACTGCACTTAGCTAGGAAGGCTCACTTCGAAGCTTAGATTTCTATTGCCAAATCGATAGCATAACAATGCAATTTTCAAGATACCCCAAAAATGAGAGCCCAAGGCTCTTATTTATAACTTCATGCTCCACCAAATTCAAATGCAAATGGTGCCCAAACTCAACTCAAACTCTTTTCATTTCATTTCATGTCTTCACTTGGACATGACGCCCACTTCCCTTCTTCCTAGGCAAAGTTCGAACTTTACCTTAGGTGACAATTTTGCAACATAAAAATAATAACATGAGATGTTTTATCATCCCCAATTGCCACCAAATTAATGCCACTAACTTAGGAAAATAACAATATTGGTATCAGATAATTATTTTTCCTTAAGTCGTCCTCAATACACTTAATCAGTAAATACATATATTTAAATATTAAACCTTAGGACAAGGAAATAATATTTAATTAAATCACTTATGAATCCAATGCTGATTATCAACAAAAACAAGGATGAAGCTGAGCAATGAAGACCACTGAACTGCTGCAGGATCAAAACCCTGTCCAAACTGCCAAAAATAGAAATGCTCCATACTGCCATTTACTAAAAATAGCAAGTCATGAAATACTCCTCTGAAAAGCATGATCTACGCACCCAGAGAAAGAGCTTGGAAAGCTCAGTAAGACAACATCATCCAAACAACCAAACCCTAACTTACTAAAAATAGTAAGTTCTCACTTCACCAAAGAATCCAATGCATGTTATGCCACCTTGGAGTTCATAAAAAACCCAGAAGGAAACCATAGATAGAACTGAAGAATTCCCTCATGATAAACCCTTAAAAGTTCATGCAGAACTCCACCAAAGTTGGAAACCCTAATTCTCCTTTCCACATAGCTTACAGGTCTCCCAAATAGGCCAATGGACCACTGAAAGCACAGTGAGGACTCGGGAAAGTCTCGACAAGTGAGATTTTCAAGGATTTAAAACTTATTCCATGCACCCTTTATTAAATAAACCTTAAAGACACTATAACATCATCAAATAGAAGCCAATTTGATCACATACACAAGTATATATCAATCACATAAGTATTAATGCAAATTGTAGCTGAAGGAAATAGCACATTTAGATTTATAAATATTGTCAAATCTATACAAAGCTCATGGAATATGAAATCCATGACATCAAAAGATCCAAACAAATATCAAAACAATAACTAGAAGTCTATGGCTCAAAGGAGCCTGTATCCTTACTATGAAGGTATCTAAGGTAGGTCCTAGATGATGTAGCAGCCATGTTGCTTTTTTAACTATGAACATGCAAAAATTTGCAACAAGGGATATGTATTATGTAGATTTTATGATCATGATTCATCATTGGCCTATTACTTACTTAGACTTATAGTTTGATGGGGGTTTCGGGGCAACACCAAAATGAGGTTGAGGGTAGCACCCCTCACAGGGGTCTTCGTGTGAGACAGGGATATGTCTTAGGGTGAGAGAGAGAGGTAGAGAGATATGTCTAGATCTTGGGGGACATAGGAGAGAGTGAGATAGAGAGATATAGAGAGAGGGGATACAGGAAGAGTGATAGGGAGATAGATAGGTCTACAGTTTAGGGCAGATAAAGTGAGTGAGATAAAGAGCAAGAAAATATTGATAAGAGCCTGCTGATTATTGAAGTTTGACTGTCTAAAAATTTATAAAATCTTCTAAAACCTATTATGACATGGGAAAAGTACGCTTCACTTTCGGTCAACATAGAATAGAATGCTAAACATATCCCATTCTCTCTTGGATAAGGGAGTCCCTAATGTTGTTCTGAATGATCAAAGGGGACAACCTCAAGATTTCAATTGTCAGGTCTTGACTGCTCAGGATAACTCAGCGGTGATGTGTTTTGCTAGTAAACACAAGGGGACTTACGAATGTAACAAGCTGGTCTACATTTGGCAATGCTTTCATTCTCAAATTGGGGAAATAAATAACAAAAGGGATAGGGTTTAGGAATCCTAAGGAAAATGATAGTAACAGTTGGTGTTGTGGATAAACAGACTTCAAATAAACTAGATCCTTCTTCGCCAAAGATATACTCACAACTCCATAGGAATAGTGCAAGCTCCAAGGGAATAAAAGGATTTTCAGACTATGGACGTTCATTCAGACACCCAATTATGGTGCAATCTGAGACAAACACCCACAGTTGAACTAAGAACAATATTGGGTTCAGACTAACCATGCACAAAGACCTACAATTAGCACGCTTCGAATGGTATGAACCTAAAATCAAATTAAGTACCCTCACACTTCACTACTAAAATCATTGATCATCCAATAACCAGATGGAGAGAAACCATGCAAACAAATCAAGGCAAATGACAAAACACCATGCTTCAATACTTCATTCATTTATTCTAACTGCCATTACAACAATTCACGTCCAACAACTTCTACTCATAAACATCCTAACTATCTAACTTTCTAACCCCTTACAATGAGAGATGCACTGGCCTTTTATAGGCTTTACATTTTGAATCAGTGGCCAGGATTCGACCCATCCAATGGCTTTGACTTGCCTTCTACAAGTTGTGACAACTTGCTGGTTAATGATTTCAACCACCTCCAACTACCTCTTTAGCTACCTGCAACTGTTCTCCATTAATCTGTAATGTCCCCTAATTGATTTATTTCAAAATACTTAAATTGATTGATATTTTTCAATTAGTTATTAACAAGTACTTATTTTTTTTCCTCATTAGGTGATTAATTTTATTATTCATAGTTCTTAATATAGATATGAGACCTTGCTACTACTTCAGTTTTAAAGGAAAATGGTTTATGTATGTTACCAAAGTTCTTAGAGACCAAATACAATAGGTTCCCTCAAAGTTTACAAATCCAAGCCCTTACCTATCTTGGGTCTATACCCTCAAGGCTTATGGGTCGGTGATCCCCACCCTATCTTGGGACTTAACCTATTGCTTGGATTTAAACTGCCCCTCTTTGGAACATCTCATTCCCATCTTAAATACTGGCAACAATAACATGATTTAGACTATAATTATACTAATTTCTTATGTATTATGAATATATATATGAGATTAAGTATGTTTGTCATACATATTGCATTTCATATTAATATTACTATTAATTATGCATAAGAACATTATCAGGATTCATATATTAAGCATACTTATTAAACACAACCCCATGCATACCACCAAGAACAAGGATGTTACTGCCTGTAACTTAATAACAGCTGATCTGATCTGATCCATGGTGATGTCACTAGATGCTTTTGGTTCCTTTCCTTTACATCTCTCAAGGTGAAGGAGAGGTCACACCTCTTCATCATGTATGCCCTTTGGCAAGAGACACACCCTTTGAAAGAGTGCAACTCTTCATTATTTCTGCCCTCTGAAAGGGACACAACTGTTCACAATCAGATCTGCACTTCTTATTTATATCAGATCTGCACTTCTCATTTTCCAAATTCTCCCGCCCTTAAATGAGATTCTCTTCTCCCTTTTATATCTCACGTTTGAGGGAGTCACAACTTATCATTTCATACCTTTTGACCATTCATTAACTTTAATCAAATTTTAATTATATTCTTTTGTATTTTAATTTTATTATTATCATTTATTATCAAATTATATTTCAAAGTGCGGACATTACATAATCTTACTAGAAGACAGTTTCACTAGGCTCAAGGCACAAAAAAGTAAATCAGGTAGCTAGGAAATAACTAACCTATGTCCCCCTTTGTTTTGAATTACATTAATGGGGCCCACAGGTAGTCATCCTATAATAAAGCAATTGCTTTTACAATAAATCAACTTTCTGTTATTTCCAGCTATGCATTCTTTGTATCTGGATACTCCTCCAATCTCATGCCCTAGCCTTCAACTTGTTGCCAGCGGTGGTAGTAAGAGTATTTGCTTGTCCAACCCTGTCACTTTGTTCATGAGCTCCATTCGCGGGCGTCTTAAGGATGTTGGCTATGGAATTCCTTCCCTGGCTTTTCCCTAGGGATCCTCCGGCTCAGGTAGTGTTGTAGAGCATAATGCATCTACTCTCCTTTGTTGTGTCTTCTATCTTGCATGCACACATAGGTCAAGGATTAATCACTATCTCATACTTCATTTGTTCTTCGAAGAATTTGAACACTACCATGTCTAAGAAGGTCCTAGGAGTGCTAGCAAGTCAAAGGTTTTGAAAATGCCAAACTTTTAATAGACAACAACACCAAACTTTCTTTAAACATTATAGCTAGCAGGGAGAATTCCATCTTAATAAGGCTTGGTTATTTCTCAATATTTTTCATGGAGGCTCCAAGACAAACATCAAAAAGTATTTCAAACTTTGCTTGTGTTTGATGGACTTTAGGGTTTTTTTGTCTTGTGAGCAAGAATGTCGAACTTCACGTATCATCCTATTATTGTCGCCTATCATCACCTATGCTTTATCGATCTCTTACTGATGTATATCAATGAATCTTATTAACTCTAAGACAATGTTTAACACCCTTGATCCAAAATTTCATGAACACGACTTACACTTTTCTTCTTTAATTTGGCTTTATCGAGCTCAATCAGAAATTTGGTATTATTTTCGGCTTTTACAAAGGTTCTCTTAAAAAAAGGACGATTTCATTTTGCCAGTCTTTCGAAAACATGACTTTTTAAAAAAAAACTCGGCATCTTTGTCGACACTTGCAAGGAGAGAATCAAACAATTTACGATTTTGACTTGTGCCTTTGAAATCTCGACCTTTCAATTTAAAATGTGACGCCAATATTATTTTCGGCTTTGAAAGGACTTTATAACAAACTTTAAGCTATTCTCACTTGTAGAGGTCGAATTTGGAGGCTCTACATCTTAAAATGTCATGAAATCCAGTAAATCCTTCGGCATTTAAAAGAGTATCAAGAGACATATTTTTGCTATGCTTCTTATTTGAGCTTTAGCATTTAGAAAGGTGATCGAACAACTTGGTGGACATGCCACAAAATTATCTCAAATTTGTATTAAAACTAGGCAGATGGAAGCTCTTTGGGATTAGGCTTATTCCCACTTTTACACAAAGCACCAAACTTTGAAAACAAAATTAAACTTCGACCTTTCACCATATAAAAACTTGGACTCTTCTTTGATATTACTATCAACAAAGGCAAGTCGAAACATATGCCTTGAGATGAATTTCGGCTTTGGTTCATGGAATGCCCTGAAACAAGATTTTGGGTATACATGGAGGTTATTTCAGCATGCCTGAAGAGAAAAAAAACAATAGCTCCTCACCTTGCGGTTCTATTGGCATCGATCCTTTCTTTCATCTATAATCCTATTTTTTGAAAAAAAAAAAGGCTTTGCACCACTATCGGTCTTTTCATTGGGGATGTCACAGGGGTCTTAAGAACTTAAAATGTGATTTAGCCGAACTTTGTTTTGCCCCATAAATGCTGTAAGCGATTTAGGATTTTTATCGAGTTTAGCAGGTAGTTTTAATTCAACAAAAAAATCTGATTTTGTACACGTAACTCCTCTCTTTCTTACACAGAGTAGGTTTGATGGGGGCCCCTATTTGAGATGGGGAATGGTGGACTTTGCACAACAAATGGCGACTTGGTTGGGAAATGTTCCCGAACATTTCAAGGATGACTATCCAAATCAAAGCCACAATCTCTGGTTAACCCCCCACAAGCCAAACCAAAGGACAAAAGACTAATTCAAAGTAAAAATAAGGTTACAAACTGAGTCAAGTCACCCTACATGGAAATCTAGTGTGTGCAGTGAAGTTCATTCCAGCTTAAAGAAAGTTGAAACATCATTGTTCAATCATGACAAGCTACATGTTGTGACGTTTTCACACATTGCCTCATTGCAAATGGGGACCCCCTACTTTTTTAGGCCCTCTCGGTCTTTTGGCTTTTGTTTTTGGGTCTTTTCGCTGTAGTCTCTTCGGTCTCTCTCTTTTGCAAGTGTTTATGGGTTAAATTTGATCAAGTCTTCTTTTCGTTTGAGCAATTTTGGCTAAGTCTAGGACTCATTCTGTCAGTTTTAGGTTTTTTCCCTTTTGTCCTATGTTTTAGGGTTTTCAAAAATTGAACGTCACATTAGAATTAGGACCCTTTGAGGATCCGCCTAGTGAAATTTGAGCAAATTCTGAGCAACTTTCTATTTTTAGAATGTTCCTATTTTTTAGGGATTTCACTACCTCCAGGATTGTCTTTGTTTTGCCAAAAATCAAACTTACTATTTTTAGTAATTTTCAGTGTTCCACGGGCGTTGGGGACGGGGGGACGGGGGGACGAGGGGGACGTGTTTTCGGGATGGGAGGACCAAGGGCCTAAATTTGGGGATGGCGGGGGGATGGCGGCGGGGGGGTGGCGGGGTGGTGGTGCTCATATATATACATATAGTACTTGAAAAACTAGTTTTGAAAAGATGTATAATAGTATAACAGTATAAGAATTAGATTTCAAATGAAACTATAGGAAATACCAAGATTACTTAGATTAGTAATACTAATTGCTAAATGCTAAATAAAATTTGACAAATGAAATTGTCAAATTGGAGATTTCTCATTTCTATCATATGAATATCGAAAAAGGAAAACGAAAATACAAATATCTGATGCCATTGCAAAGTCTATAATAATAAAGATGATTACATAATTCATCATTACAATGAGTAGCCAAATACAAATACGTGTAGCAATAGCATTACAAAAGAGACTAGAGTCAAAGACAAAATGACAAAACTCAAAATGTAGCTAATGGAGGCCTCTAATCATCTGCGAACTCCTCCTCACTAGAACTGCTGGACTCTTGAAGATCAAGGTCCCTCAAGCTCACACCAACTAGCCCTGTATCTGAAGTGGTAGGATCATCCTCATCAATCTGTGAAGGCTCCTCTGGCTCTACATCCCATCCTGCCACTGGAATCTCCTTGTACACGAGTGTCTTGCGGTCTATGAGATGCAAAGCACTGTGTACAGCCACAAGCTTCTCTGCTCTCTTAGAGGTAAGTCTGTTCCTCTTAAGAGAGTGGATGAAGCTATATGTAGACCAGTTCCTCTCAACAACTGAAGAACTAGAAACCTGGGATAGCAGACGGATGGCTAGAGTGGTGGTCAAAGATTTCGGGCCATGACAAGTCCACCACAAAAGTGGGTCCTCCTATGCCATAGTGTCTATATCCATCTTTGCTGCATTTGAATAACCTCTAAGAGTGGCAAATCTTCCCCACTCAGTGTGCATTGTGCCGACATCTCTGGAATCAAACATCTTCTCTATGCACCTAAAGAAACCCGCCTTCACCTCATCATCCTCAATCGATGTCATTCTACCCGGTCTAGCCTTGTACCACTTAGAATTCAAGGCAAAGGCAGCCATATGCAAAGGAGTGTTCAACTTGTCCCATCTACTCTGAATGATAGGCCAGATTCGCTCATTGTAGAATGCTAGAGAGGGGTCCTTCACTCGCACAGCAGCCCTCATCTGGTCAAGCATAGAGTCAATGCACTCATACACCTCTCCAAGGTTAGGTGTATCCCCATCCCCATATCTGATCACCTAGAATACTGGAGAAATGATGGAGACAATGTATTTCGCATCAGTCCAAAACACATCACTCTTCACTATCTCCTTCACCCTTCTCCCTTTTTCTGTCTTGGCCTCAGCCCACCTATTCCACTCATTAGTCATAACCATGAGTTGCAATGCCTCTTGCAACTCAATCATTCTCTCCAAGAGAATGAAATAGGATGCATATCTAGTCTCAATTAGTCTCAAGAACTCCTTCTTCGTGAAGGTCCTGAAGAGTGCATGTGAAGTGTGGTGGTTGCAAATAAACATCTGCACATCTCTCACATCGGTGACCACTCCTCTAATCCAGTCAATCTTCCCCATGTCCTTGAGTGCATTGTTCATTGCATGCACACAACATGGGGTCCACCAAATGTGTCTATAGGCTGCCTCAACGAGTCTCCCTGCTGCTCTACACACATAGGCTACATCTGTCACTACTTGGACCACATTTTGTGGCCCAACCTCCTCAATAGCCTCCCTGAGGACCTGAAACTGGAAATCGACATCTTTACGATGCCCTGCACAATCAACTGCTCTAAGGAAGTATGGGCCCTCTGCACATGTGACCATGACATTGATGAGTGGACGATGGCTAATGTTCGTCCACCCATCCATAACTATTTTGCACCCCAATGCCGCCCAGCATGCCTTCATCTTCTCCATCAAAATATTGATCTTGGAATAGCTTTTATCCAAGATCGAGGTCCTCATTTTCGTCTCCCCTGGTGGCACATAAGATGGTCCTCCCTTGGCCACCATATCCATCATCTTCCTATAATAAGGAGACCGTGTAACATGAAATGGAATGCCATTGGCAAAGAAGAAATTGCCAATGGATTCATCTATCTCATCTCTCAGCTGCACATTAAACATATCAGCAATGGGGTTGCTCTGTGGTGTATGCAACCTACGTTTCCCAGCCCTGGCAGCAGTAGAAGTGGAAGTAGATGGAGATCCAAACATCATTCCTCCTACCTGTGAAGCATGAGAAGTATGTGGCACTGGCACATTCTGGTTGTCGTGAAGTGATGCCCTAGCAGACAAAGTAGTAGGCATTGAAATATTTGTGTCATCTGGAACCCCCCAAAGCCTGTTAAACTCAATTCTGTATTGTATATTTTTGGGTTCCTCCAAAAACTTACAATGTTTCACGCCTTTTCCTCTCCAAAACAGAAAGTGTGCATTCACCCTGCTAATGCTACCGAACCATTCTCTATCACAAATATTGCACTTCCACTTCCTTGTTCCCCCACTTCAATGTGATGCAGTGCCTTGTACTGATATTTGTGAAGCAAACTGTTTTAGAGGAGACTTAGGATCAAAATGACCCCTAGCATATGGTGCCAACAACTCTGAAGGGCAACCTGTACTAGCTAGTGCACTTGCCATAGAACTAGATTGGGCTCCAGGATCAGCCCCATGGTCACCCCCCTCATTTTCAGGTTCATATTCTAAATCATTCTCGCTATGAGAATGGATTTCCATGTCATCTTCACTCGTGCCTTGGGAGCTCATTGTGAAATTGACACTGCATTTCACAAAATAAAAATAAAAATAAAATTAGCCTTGTTTAACAATATATTTTTAAATTTTTTTCCTATTCATCTCAAAATGAGATTTGATGTTGAATCTTGAGGGCAAAATGATGAATCATTTTGCCCTCAAGATTCAACATCAAATCTCATTTTGAGTCTTGAGATGAATAGGGAAAAAAAAACCAAAAATGACATAGAACAATGAAAATCAGAAAGTAAAACGAAAAAAAACAAGAAGAAGTTGAAAAACCCTACCTTGTGCTTGAAAAATCTCTCCAAAATGTAGAAGAATCTTCTTCTTCCTCTTCTTCTTGCTTCTTCTAGCTCCTATCACGCTTGCAGTCACTTTTCTCACCCCTTCAATCAATCTTCTTCAAGTATTTCCTCCTCTTCAAGTTGCTGGAAAAAAAATTAGTTTTCCAAAATGAGAGTGAAATCCAAAATAAACATGCTTTTGTGTTGTTTTGGGGGGTAGGGTGGGGCCCACGTCTAATTAGGGTTACCCCTTAACCCCCCCAAAAGGCACATGTTTTAAAAAAACTTTAAAAAGTGCCTTTTTTCGCGTGGGAATGTGGGAGATGCCTGGGCGTCTCCCTGTCCCTCGAGAGATGCCTGGACGTCTCTTGAGGGATGGGGAGATGCCCAGGCGTCTCCCACGGAGACGCCCAGACGTCTCCACGTCTCCCTGGGAGACACAGAGACGCGGGGATGTCTCCACATCCCGGCGGCATTTGGGTGGCGGTGGCGAGATGGCGAGGGACGTTGCGTCCCCGTTCCCCTATCCTCGAGACGTCTCTGACGGGGGGACGTGCCCAAAAAGGGGGGGACGCATCCCCGTGGAACACATGTAATTTTCTATTTATATTATCTCTGTGTCTTGTTTTGCCCTAACTTTGACATTTTGAAATACTTTCTATTTTGGGAAGTCTATTTGTGGCAGGTTCCTCATAGGCAAGCACTGAAGACTAAGTATTCTTGAACATTTCTAAATCCGGAAAATTCAAAAAACAGGCTCAAAGGATCAAAATTGGTCACTGTGGGCATCCATTCCAGAAGTGGAAAACATGGAAAATCTTCCAAGTCTGGCAAAAATCACTTCAATTCCCCAAGGTGGTATACTGATTTGAAAGATGTGCAACAATGGCTAAGTCTGGAAAAGCACTTAAAATGCTAAAAGTCCATCACATAACAATTTCCACGCCCAAGCCAAGGTATGGGCACCAAATTGGAGGAGTCAGGGAAAAACTTGAAGAAATTAAAATTCCATCAAGTCAAAATGGCGCCCAACGAAGGTCAAGGGTGCAAAAACAAGGTGGGCATGGAAAAACTTGAAAATGATGAAAAACCATGGCATAAAGGATTCAATGCCCAAGGGAAGTAGTAGGGCGCCAAAGTGGATTGCTCGTAGAAAACTTCAAAATTGCAAATTTCCCTCACCAAGGTGAATCAACGCCCATGCATAGAGAAGGGTGCCAAATCAAGGTGCTCATGGAAAATGCAAAAAAAAAATCACAAATTCCTTGCCAAAGTGAAAGTAGCGCCCAACATTGATGCAGGGCGCAAAAAAAGGGGTCAGGAAAGAAAAACTGCAAAATTTCTTGGCAACATGAAAATAGTGCCCAAGTGGAGGAGTCTGGCACCAAATCAAGGTCTCCATGGAAAATTCCAAAATGACCAAATTCCATAACATAGGCAAAACAGCGCCCAAGTCTTGGACAAGGTGCCAAAATGATCCAGTCATGGAAAAGTTAAAAACCGCCAAATTCCTTGACAATGTGGAAATGGCACCCAAGCACAATGAAGGGGCATTAAAATCAAAGAGCCATGGAAAATCTCCAAAATCATAAAATTCCTTGCCCAGTATGAAATGGCGCCCAAGTGAAGGAGAAAGGGCTAGGAGAAAGGAGTTAAGGAAAAAATCAAAATGTCAAAATTCCCCCTCCAAGGCAAAATGATGCCCAAGAGAGACACAAGGGCACCAAAATGGGGTAGGCATGGAAAATGAATGAAATGGAGAATTCCTCCACAATGTGAAAACAACGCCCAAGTATGCATTGGGGCACCAAAATGAAGACATCAAGGAAAAACTTAGATAAGTGAAAAGTCCTCCATGAAGTGGATTCCACACCCAAGTCAAGAAAATGAGAATTTTCCAAGGCAAGGAGCAAATTGAGGGTCGAGGATGGACTGAAAAAGAAGAAAATTCCCCTTAGTAAAAATTTAAAAAATCCATTTTTAGGCATCAAAATTCATCAGAATCTCAAAATGATGATAGATTTGGATTCGTGAGAGAATTTTTGCTCTCCTGGACCCTAGAACCCTAATTTGAAAATTTTCCTAAAACCTAGCAAATGTGTAGAATTGATGAAAAATCTTCTCCAAGGTAAGGAAAATTCAAAATCTCAACAAAATTCTTCCCAGATAAAGTTTTCTCTCTCCAAGGGTTTCTCACCAAGTGGCAGCAGGGTCAACTCATGAAGAATTAATGGAGCATCTTTCGCATGCAACCGTCACATTTAAGGCTTTATGGCAATTTCCTTTTGCATGCAGCCATCACATGTGGAGATGATGGTGCATTTATGGAATGATGGGGTGATTTGTGCATAGAGGAATATTCAGTGCATGTTGAGTGAATTTAGTAAAGAATGGTGCATTTAATGCATTTTCAATACCAATTGTAGTGGGTTGGAATTAATTGTATATGGGCATAATGGACATTTATTGCTGATTCCCACCTTGTTGCATCATGTGTGGGGAATCTCTTAGGGGAAAACCCTAATTAGGGTTTTGCATGTAGCCAAGGCTTGAAGCCTATATAAAGGGGTGACCCCCTCATTTGTAAAGGAGGGAGACTTGTATGAAATTGTTGCAATAAGTTTTGAGATAATAACAATGAAACATTGTTCTCTGATGGTGTCCACTTAAGCTATTTTTTTAAAGCTTGCATGGTTTCACCTTCCTCAGTTAGAATAGAAGTAGAATAGTGCTTTGATTTCAATGGAGGATGTAATGGTGTTTGATGAATTTCCATGGTATAAACTTTTTGCATCTTGCTGATTGTAAGTTGCAGTGTAAAGTTAGCCTGGTCCACCAAATTTGTGCTAACTTCGATTGTGAATAGTCGTTTGGATTGTGTCGTGTTGGGTATTCAAATGCACTTTCTCAATGTGAAAATCCTTCAACATTCTCAAAAGATTGCACCAGTTCTTGCGGAGTTGTAGTTAAACTTGGCGAAGCAAAGCTTGGTTTATTTGGAATTTGTCCACTAAAACATTATCTACTTATCTCTCTGCTAAGGAGTAGATTTAGATCCTTTTAAACCTTTCCCCCTTTATTTTAAATGCATTCTAGTTCAATTCATTTGAAGCAAAAGCATCGCAGAATTGCCATATTCGATGATGAAGTTCCATCCACAACAAAGAAATGAAAGAATGATTCAAACATAACTCCCCTTGGATTACCGACAATCACATCAACCAACTGAGTCACGTCCATTGTGAAAAGGAACCTTGGAGTCGATTGTTTTGAACTTTCCGCAATCTTAGCATACAATCGCACTTTGATCAAGACAGAGTAAGGTGATCGTTGGTAACTTTATTTTGTGTTTGACGTAATCATAAAAAACACGTCAACACTACGTGGGGCGACTCTAACTCCAAAAGCAACCTGGATATTGCCTCGCTACTAGCTAGTGTCTATAAACCCGGTGAGGTTATCGCCTATAAGCTCACAGAGATTTCTCCATTTTCGGTAAATTTTCCTTTTGAATACCAATAGAGGTGTCTACACTCCCAAAGCCAAGCACTTTTGATATTTCTTTCCTTTTCAATTTCTTTCTTTTGATTTCTTTTTCTTTTTCTTTTCACTTTCCCTTATTTTGGCTTGTAAGCAATGAAGCCTACGTGGGATTGAGTGTTACAATGGTCGTTGAAGCAGAGTTTTAGATTTTTCACTTGCAATGACTTCCCTTTGACAAGACAACAGACCTAAGAAATTATTAAGCGTGAGATGTGCAATGATTGCAATGTTGGTGACAAGACCCAAGAAGCAATCAAATTTTTAAAATGAATAAGCTTTAAACCAAGTGAGCTAACTACAAGGCCAACCGTCAATTAAGTGCTCTACCAAAGTTGTCACCCAAGAAATAGACTAAAAAATATCCTAGCTTCATGCACCAAAGCTGAGAAAAACATACATACCCTTACAAAAATGACAGGGAGACAACCCCTTCGAAAGTAAACCTACACTAAAGAAAATGAATCAAACTACCCTAAAGTAGAAAATAGGAAATTTAAGCTATGAACAGAAGCAAACTACCCTAAAACAAAAAGAAAACTAAACTAACTATATAGGAGAGACTGACTATACAAAATGCAGAATATTTGCATGAATCTCTGGCCCAGGATGACTTCTCAGCACATGCAACAATAACATGGTAAAGGGCATAGTCCTAAGTTTGGCCAATTTGTCTTTGTATTTTGAAAGAAATTTTTTTTAGAGGGCCACTCTCAAGTTCAATCAGGACATCGGGCAATATTATCAATTGAGGCAACTCATTGGGTCCATGGTTGATCCATATACAGGTTGTTTTCCCAAAACATTCAGCATCAAACTGATAATATTCAACATTAACAGCAGAAATGAAAGAAACAACCTGGTGTGTCTCTGAGTTGTGCAATGTGTCGTGTGGTGGGAGATCTTCAATAGCTTCAGGAGGTCGCAACTGGTGGTGCAGCATCCTACTTGCGTTTGGTGTGTGCAGATCAACATCAAATACGATAGTGGGTTGTACATGCTCAAAATTTGGCCTGAACTCAAACTCGAACTCAAGATAGTGGGGTGCTTCATCTATCAATGTATCTTCATGTTGCATAAACAATGCAGCCTTATGCATTTTTGTCAACATGTCCTCAAATAGCGAGGATTCTTTGATAGCTTGATCTTCAAAGACATCCCCAACTGGTCCCTGGAATGCCTCCCCCATTTGTGGGGCTTTCGCAAATTGTTCTTCCACCTTTGGCTGATCCACAAAGATCACTTCAGCACTTTCCTCCTCAAGTGAAAGGCCATCAAGGCATTCCATTGCCATAATTTGATTGGTGAATTCATCTTGGCCAATGTCTAAAAATTCCTCTTTTTCATCCTCAGAAAGTGTGGTGGTACAATGATTTTGCATTCTTCTGTACTTATTAGCAACAAGCACTCCACACTTTATCTATGATGCATTCCTCTAGGGATTTCAACAGTCCATATCAGTATATGACTTGATTAACTGCCTCCAGAAATAGAAAATAGGTAAACTCGAAATAAGGAGTGTGATGAATTGTACATCACCAAGGCAACAACAAGCTTTCCAAGCATATCTCTTCATCAAGACCAAACTAGTTCACAATTAGACCCCTAAATCAAGTAAACTCATTAGTGCATGATGGAGGCTTGGGACTATCTAATTGTATGAACACCTCTGCTTTGGGGATATCCCATAAAAAGATCTTTCCCTACAATGCTAGCTCGACCCTTGACAAAAAGGCCAAGCAGTTCAGCTTCTCATACTCATCTGTGTTGTGGCTTTTACAGTGCCCAACAAATGCAAATTCAGATAACTGCCTAGGATACAACTGTGCACCAAGTCTCCCACAAAATTGGGAAATGTCAACTTGAGGACAGTCTCTATGAAGTGGCTGCTCCCACATCTTGACTCAAAAATTATTTTGTATTGTTCAAATTTTCTACTTTTTTTGGTTTTTTTTGGTTTTATGATTTTTTTTTTTGGTTTTTTCAATATAATAGAGATCTAGCATATCTTAGATATAGCTTTCAAAAGAGCATAATAGACTTAGCTTGCTGCAAAATCCTAAGGTACTGGACCAATTTTGTTGATGTGGGAAAAGTAAGCTTTGCTTTCGATCAACACATAATAGAATGTTGAACATAAACCACTCTCTCTTGGATAAGGGAGTCTCTAAATGTTGTTCTAAATGATCAAAGGGGACAACCTCAAGGTTTCAACTGTTAGGTCTTGACTGCTCAGGATAACTCAGTGATGATGTGTTTTGTGGTAAACACAAGGGGACTTACGAATGTAACAAGCTAGTCTGCATCTGGCGATGCTTTGATTTCAAACTGGGGAAATACATAACAAAAGGGATAGGATTTAGGAATCCCAAGGACAACGATAGTAACAATTGGTGCTATGGGTAGATAGACTTCAAATAAACTAGATCCTGTTGCGCCAGAGATATACTCACAACTCCATAAGAATAGTGCAAGCTCGAAGGGAATAAAAGGATTTTCAGACTATGGACGTTCATTTAGACACCCAATTCTGGCGCAGTTTGAGACAAACACCCACAGTCTAATTAACAACAATATTGGGTTCAAACTAACTTTACACAAACACCTACAATCAGCATGCCTCCAATGCTATGAACCTGAAATCAAATCAAATACCCTCACACTTCACTACTAAAATCATTGAACATTAAATAACCAGATGGGGAGAAACCATGCAAACAAATCAAGGCAAGCAACAAAACACTATGCTTCATTCATTTGTTCTAACTGCCATTACAACAATTTCTGTCCAACAACTTCTACTCTATTCTACTTCTACTCCTAATCTGTAAACATCCTAACTATCTAACTTTCTAATCCCTTACAATGAGAGAGGTACTGGCCTTTTATAGGCTTTACATTTTGAATCAATGGCCAAGATTCAATCCATCCAATGGATTTGATCTGCCTTCTAGAATCTCTAACAACTTTTTGGTTAATGATTTCAACCACATCCAACTACCTCTTCAGCTACTTGCAATTGTTCTCCATTAATCTTACTAGAAGACAAAGTTTCACTGGGCTCGAGGGACAAAAAGGTAAATCAAGTAGGTGGGAAATAACTAACCTGTACCCCCCTTTGTTTTGAATTACATTAATGGGTCCCACATGTAGTCATCCTACAATAAAGCAATTGCTTTTCAAATAAATCAACTTTCTGTTATTTCCAGCTGTGCATTCTTTGTTTCTGGATACTCCAACAATCTCATGCCCTAGCCTTCAACTTGTTGCTAGTGGTGGTAATAAGAGTCTTTTCCTGTCCAACCCTGTCACTTTGTTCATGGGCTCCATTAGCGGGCATCTTAAGGATGTTGGTTGCAGAATTCCTTACCTGGCTTTGCCCAAGGGATCCTCTAGCTCAGGTAGTGTTGTAGAGCATAGTGCATCTAGTCTCCTTCGTTGCGTCTTCTATCTTGCATGAACACACAGGTTAGGGATTAATCATTATCTCATACATCTTTTGTTCTCCGAAGGATGTGAACACTACGATGTATAAGAAGGTCGTAGGGGTGCTACCAAGTCAGAGGTTTTGAAAATGCCAAAGTTTTAGTAGACAAAAACATCGAACTTTCTTTAAACATTATTGCTAGGAGGGAGAATTATGTCTTAATGAGGCCTAGTTATTTCTCGATATTTTCCATGGAGGCTCAAAGACAAACATCAGAAAGTATTTCGAACATTGCTTGTTTTTGATGGACTTCGAGGTTTTATTGGCTTGTAAGCAAGAATGTCAAACTTCACATATCTTCCTATTATTGTCTCCTATCATCACCTATGCTTTATCGATCTCTTATTGATGTATATCAATGAATCTGATAAACTCTATGATGATTTTTAACACCCCCGACTCCAAAATATCCTGAACACGACTTATACTTTTCAATTTTAATTTGATTTTGTTGATCTTGTTCAAAAATTTGGTATTATTTTCAGCTTTCACAAAGGTGCTCTTAAAAAAAAAGACGATTTCATTTTGCCATTCTTTTGAAAACATGGCTTTTTAAAAAAAACTTAGCATCTTTATCGACACTTACAAGGAGAGAAATAAACGATTTACGATTTTGACTTGTGCCTCTGAAATCTCAACCTTTCAATTTAAAATGTGAAGTTGGTATTATTTTTCGTCTTTGAAAGGACTTTATAACAAACTTTAAGCTATTCTCACTTGCAAAGGCTGAATATGGAGGCTCTACGTCTTAAAATGTCATGAAATCCGGTACATTCTTTGTTGTTTGAAAGGGTATCGAGAGACGTATTTTCGCTATGCTTCTTACATTGGTGCTTAGTGATACCTACACATGCCTATGTAAGCTTCGACATTTAGAAAGGTGATCAAAAAACTTGGTGCATATGCCACAGAATTATCTCAACTTCAGGTTAAAACTTGGCAAATGAAAGCTCTTTGGGATTAGGCTTATTCCCACTTTTATGCAAAGCACTGAACTTTGAAAACAACATTAAACTTCGACCTTTCACCATATAAAAACTTGGATTCTTCTTCGATATTACTATCAGCGAAGGCAAGTCGAAACATATGCCTTAAGATGAATTTCGGCTTTCGTTCATGTCCAAAAACTTTGGCCTTTTATAGAATACCTTGAAACAAGATTTCGGGGTATACATTGGGGTTATTTCGGGATGCTTGAGGGGACCAAAAAAAAACAATCACTCCTCACCTTGCGGTTCTATTGTCGTCGACTCTTTCTTTCATCTACATTCCCATTTTTAAAAAAAGACTTTACATGACTATCGAGGATGACATAGGGATCTTAGGAACTCAAAATGTGATTTAGCCGAACTTTGTTTTGCCTCTTAAATGCTTTAAACGATTTGGGATTTTTATCGGGTTTAGTAGGTAATTGAAAGGAAACGAAAAAAAATGATTTTGCACATAGAGCTCCTCCTCTCTCCCTTACGCAAAGTAGGTTTGACAGGGGTCCCTATCTGAGATGGGGAATGGTGGGCTTTGCACAACGACCTATAATTTGCATTATAACTCTTAGAGATTTGAAACCACTCCCGAACATCCTGCCAATATATACATGAAATATAACTTAAAGTATAACCTTTCTTATACTTAAATGTTATATTTCATGTATATATTCTGATGAAGAGAATGAGATTGATTTGAAGTTAAAGATGGGGGATTAAGTGTTACATTTCATGTATATTTTGGGGGCATGTCATAAACCAAAAAAGCATTGAAATTTAGAGACTTTAAAAAGAAAAAAATTTGAGTCTAGCTAAGTCCAAGGGGCAAGACTTGCCCAAACTCAGCAAGTCTGGCAAGAAGTTTGGCAAGTTTATCAAACTTGGCTGAGTCTGAGTTCTAGCCCCTGGGAGCTTGACTTGACTCGCAACTCGCCAAGTCTAGGCAAGTTCATGTGAGTCTTGTTGATATTTTAGAGAAAGAAAACTACCCATGCATTATAAAGTTTGTTCAAATCATTAGATTCTACTTAAAGCAAACCACCCATGCATTATAAAGTTTTTTCAAATCATTAGATTCTACTTAAAGCAAACCACCCATGCATTATAAAGTTTGTTCAAATCATTAGACTCTACTTACTTGCTTACCTTGGCATCATAATCAATTACACATTAGCAAGTCTCCCTAACTCATTCATAGCCATGTTAAGGCCAAGTTTATCACAACCTTATTTCCCAAAATAATAAATCTCACTAAGTCTATGGTGTCCAACACATCTCATATTCTTATAGTTGGAAAAACTTTAGAGGCATCCTCACACATTCACATCATGATAGACCTTGATGAAAGCGACTCTAAAATGTCATACAAGATTGGAGTAGATTTTGGAAAGTCAAATACCACAAACCTCAAAGTAGATAACCTTGATGACAATAGGTTGCCTCTCAATGGCTCAAACCTATATGGTGGGGACATATTAATTGGAAGATGAGATCACTTCCATTCAATATGAGTTTTAAACTCATGAGGAAGCACACTAAAGTGGGAGAGATAATCAAGTTTAGAAATGACCCCAACCTATGTAGCTATTCCCTAAACCCTCCATTACAGACTTAAGTCATAGGGGCATCTTTCATCCAAGGACTACCTGCATACCCACTTCCAAAAAGGATTGAAATCCCATGCAGTTCTCTTCACAATAATATCTCATATTTTTCCATACCCAAGGCTTCCTAACCACCGCAAGTAACATTAGCATGGGAGTGAAATAGAAGGAATACTATAGAAGAGAATCCATAGAAAGGATTGAAACCAAACAATTTAACAAACCACCATTTATCAATACCTAATCTAAAACAAAACAAAGCCCTAGCTCATAGAGTTTCATTGACTACTATTTCATATCCCAACAAATTTTCTTTAAATGATTCCTATCAATAAATAATGTCTAATGGTAGGTAGGGAAACCCAACTAAGTTTAGACAATAGCAAACACATACTAAATAACTTCCACCAATGACACCAAGATCTCAAATTAAACATCAACCCGCTATCATTCATAAATCTACATGAATATTGCATAATCCATTACAAGCTTCTCTCATTAACATAGTTCCTAGGCCAGTTACTTATCCAAAAGAAACTCACTTTGTTTGCACCAACATATTGTGACCATTGTGTTATATAATTCACATCTCTACAAAAATCAAGTAATCACTAATTCAAGTCTTTGCATAGAACCATTACAATAAAATTATAAATAGAGTTAGATGAGATCTCTACCACTTGCTCTAGATTTTCCACTAGATATTAAACGTTGCATTTATTAATGCCAACATATATGATAGTTATCTTAAAAACCCAAGTTCACACTAATAAGATATACGGATGAATATGTATATTTAGCTCAACAAACATTAATACCCACTACTTTTAATAACATGGCATCTATTCCACTATCATGCAAAGATATACACTCAAGTTACTCAAAAATATTAGTACACAAAATAATGTAATGATATAGTTGTTCCCTTCTACTCATCATTATTACAAAAGATTATGTCTAGGTTATATATACCATAGTTACAAGATTTGGATTCGGCTCAGACTCAGCAAGTTGATTTTTGACTCGGACCCAGACTCGACGCCCAAGCTCGGCAAAGACTCGACAAATTGAAAAACCCAAGAAATTCAAAGATTTTTAACGATTTTAAACTTCGCTCATTCATTTTTTAATAAATAAACCTCAAAAATACAATAATCTCATCAAATAGAACCTACTTTAAATACATACACAAGTTTACATTCATTTCATAAGTATAAACGCAAATTTTAGGCTTGAGCTAAAGGAAATAAGCTAAACTAAACAACACATTATATATATATAGTTTCAAATGTCTACAAAATTCATGGAATATGAAATCCATGGCATCAAAAGTTCAAAACATATATCAACATAAAAGCTAGAGCTTAGAAGTCTAGGCTCAGAGGAGCCAATACATTCTATTTTAATTTTTAAAGTTACAATGCTTCTCTGAGCCTTAGACTTCAAAGGAGCATTGTAACTAGAGGATCCTAAAAGTCTAAATCTCGGAGGAGCATTGTAACTAGAGAACTCATTATCATCTCAAGTACATGTAGAATGTATGGTCATTGCACGAGTATGTTTTGTTTATTTAAATTTACACATACCACTTCGTTATTTTCCAGTGTGTTGTATATGAATATGGGTAGAAAGGATTAGTTGTTTAACCATATGAACTAATCTTAGATTCCTTAAATAGGTGGTTTACCATGGTGCAATCACTGGAAACAATGTGTGTGGTTCATTCTTGGTAGTGGCTTAAGCAACTCCACAGGTGAAGAAATCATTGTGCAAGTAGTTCATGATGCAATTATTATCCAATACCGTGTGAGAAGGAATGTCCTTGGAAGTGAAGAATGTTGCAGACAAATGAGCAGTGCTGATCTTAATTTGTTCGTAAAACCGGAAACAATTGCTTTATGTTGTTATATGGAGCCCAATCAGACTTGGAGGTTAAATTTTCCCCACTTTTATCGATACAGTTTCCCCCCAAATTATTCAATGGGGGTTTTGGAGCAGGGCCCCTTGCGGGGTCTAAGGGCAGTGCCCCTGGTGCACTCCCTATCGTGGTACAGGGCGGGGTTGAGGGGCAGCACCCCCGAAAGATCAAATGATTTTTTATTATTTTATAAAGGCATCGAGAGTTTTTTTCTATTGGCTGACATATTCTAACCCTATTTTTTGTAAATTATAAAGTATTAATTTTTTTGGCTTTTTTTAACCTTGTTGGGTGGCAGAGTCCAAGGTTCGGGACTCGACGAGTCTGCCAAGAACTAGCCAGACTTGGCTAAGCCCGAGTCCAGGGTCGCTTGGCCTCGGGACTCGCCGATTCTTGTAACTATGATATTGTTGGTTGAAAATTTTGTACACTTGGGGGAAATATACAAAATTGTGGTTTCAACCACAACACACAAGTAAAAACTCTCCTAATTAAGGGAAGGCTCCCCCCATCTAACTAAAAATGAAATAAAAATAGGATGGGACAACAGTCTTCCTTCTTTCTTCAAGAAAGACAATATCCTTTTCTCTTCATAGAAAAGGATAGCGATTGAAAACGAACAACAGTAACTACTTTCAAGTGAAATAAGAGAAAGGAAATGAAGTTTCCTGAAAGCGCAAAGACTTCCGTCACTTCCTTCGGGATGGGATAGCAATATCAAGTTCAAAGACTTGACTATTGGAAGTCCTATCTACCCTTTGCTATACTAAATTTTACAATGAATAAAAGATAACAGCTCAAAGACTGAAATAATCTATTCTTTTAACACAAAGACAAGAACTAATGCAAGCTCAAAGACTTGCTGCTATTTCTTATCAAACAGTAATTTTTCCTCAAGAATAGACGCAAGCTCAAAGACTTGCTGCTCCTTCAAGAGGGTTTCCTATTTTAATTAATCTTCTCTACTTGCAGCTCAAAGACTTCAAATCAGATTGGACTAAGCTCCTTTAGAAACACTTTGCATAGAAGAAATAAAAAGATTCAAACTCAAACATGTAGTTCAAAGACTCAAAACTTGAGTAATCCTTCTTTATTATTCTTCAAAAACTTTCAATCCACATACATAAGCTCAAAGACTTCTTGCTGTAAATTTGGCAGAGTTTTTGCTTGCTTTCCAAAAGATGAAAATTACAATGGACCTCTCAAGTATTTATAGAATAGGAGCCTTGAGAAAAAGGTGGGAGGATCTTAACTAACTTGAGAGATTCTCTCAACCACCAAGACTCATTCAATAAATAACTGAGACTTCATTAACTAACTAAGAGTTACTCTAACTAACTAAGACTTATTCAGACTATAGTCCTAATCGGACACAACTTGTAGTTATCTTACATGTAATTACAAAAGTACAAGTAATGTGTAACTTGCATTTTACATAAACTGCTTTTACATGCATCTTGTTAAAACAAAATTAAAAACTAAGAAATTACAAAAAGAGAGAAGATTCAACTAAGTGCTGAAAAACACTTAAGTTGAATTTTGTGAAGACATGAATCCTTGAAACTTCCGGATGCTCGCTTGTAGTTCCTCGGGATTCGGTTCATGAGTGTTCTTAGCAAATACCATAGTCTTCACAATAGTGTCGTGGCAGCGGAGAAGCGCGGAATTGTCTTTATCCAAGATGGACTGAATCTCATGCAAAAAGGCTTGGTGTTTCATCAATGTTTGAATTGAAACTGCCGAGAATTATTCACTCCTCCATTCACCGTGAATCCTCATCTGTAAATCCGCAAGAACCTCTTCTTCTGGAATTAGTTCTCCATCCTGACTTACTATATTGCAAGAGGCCCTTTCACAATGTGAGACAATACCTTGATAAACTTCATCCCGAAATTTCCTTGCATCGCTGATCTCTTCGATGAGGGATTTAAGAACAAGAGTTTTGTTTTCCATGAGTTCCTCGAATTCCAAGTACATGACCCTGGAAGAAATGATGGCGTGATCCTGCAGGATATTGAGCTGTTGTTGGGGCATGGTACGCCAGATTGCCAGACTTTTCTCAACACTTTCTAGATTCTTTTTGAAAGTGTTAGAAGTCTGATCCAATTTCTCCTCAATGGTTTCCAGCTTAGACATTATTTGAAAAATGTCTTTTATCACTTGCACGCATTGATCATGAAGCTGATCAACCCAGGAATCCAGTGCTTGTACTTTCTGAGCAGCTCTTTCCACTCCACGAATCGATTCTTGGGAACCAGAAGAACCTATAGAGTTACTCCCTTCGGCAGCAGGTTTTGTGATTTTATGGATGGCTGCCATGAGCTGTCGATTTTCTTCTTCTAGCTTGTTTTTCTTTGCAAGAAGATCGTCACATCTTTGCACTAGTGAAGCAACAGAAAACTGAGCATCATGTTTAATAACCTCATGTGTTTGCTTGCCCAATTCTACCTTTGTAACCTTATAATCAGCAGCTGACATTTCATCAAGTGGTTTATCTGCAATAGGTTCCACAATTTCAGCTACTTTCATCTTGTTGCTATCAACAGTTACCCTGGAAATAGTCTTCGCCTTCTTAGCAACTTTAGATCTGGACTGTTTGAGTTGCTGGTAGTCAAAGGAACCAGGTGAGCTCTCTTGCTTCTTTCTTTTCGGGGTGAAAGAACTAAGCCATGGAGGCAAAGTCATCAACTCACTTCCTGTAGCAGCTGTAGGCAAAGGAGAAGCAGTTTCTGTTTGAATCACCATGGTCACCCTGGGAGGAATATCTGTTTGAATAGCGACTATGTTTTGCTCAGTTACCAACGGACATGAAGATTGCCTCATGAATTCTTCAAAACCAGAAGTGGAAGTGTCAATTTCTGATAACTGAATGCAAATGGGAATATCTTCAGGAACTTTCAACACACTTTCTTGCTGTTGATCAGGAGAAGGCTCGTATGCTGAAATGGGAACTGCATTCTGAGGAGACTCATCAATGAGCAAATCAGGAGGAGAAAGAGGCGTCTCAATGGAAACTGGAGGAATGACCTCGTGAGGCATGTCTAGAACTGGAGACTTAGGCACATCATCAGATTGCTGCCCCTCTTCTGGATTATCCAGATCGACCACCTGAACATGGAACCGTGATTTCTCCTTCCCACGAGTAGTTGTTTCTTCAGGTGGAAGCACTACTGCACGACTAACTCGTAATTTGATCCTTGTGCTTGAAGATGAAGCAACCTCCTTATTATCAATCTGAATCTCAGACTTCCATCCAAGAGGCCCTGTAGAATCATCTTCTTTACCAACCTTGATTTTGATAAGTCTAACAGCATTGCTTTTCAACCATGCGTTAGTGTTGGCCAAGATAGGCTGAAATCTGTCAAGAATGGAGACGCACTCTTTATGTGACCATTGGATCAAAGGAAGTGGAGCTTCCTCAACCCTCCGTGAAGTGTATTCAGGATCAAGTATACGCCCGTCATCAATCATCCCTTGTGGGATATCTGCTAAGTTCAAGTCAACAATTTGCTCAACAGTGAGCCTGCAATAATCCATCTTCAGAACTTCAGCTTCTGTGCGGAGATCTGCCCAGATGTCTTCAATGTGATGAACATGCACAAAGGATTTCTTGATCTTTTCCTTCATACCTCTATAATCAAAATCAGCTCTAGGTTTGAACCTCTTAAGCTTGATTTCCTGCAATTCAACCTCCATGGCCTTAGCCTTCACAGATGTGACAAGGGAGTATTGACCAATTTTCAATGGATTTGTGCTGGAGATCCCCATTCCAACCTTGTGTCTAGCAGACTGAAGAGTATGAATAGCCATAATCTGTCTTCCCAACTCCATAAGAATTATCTTATCGGTCGGGTATCTTGGAAGCATGTATGGTTGTCCATCATAGCACCCAATCCTCATGTAGGTGAAGGTGGGAAATTGCAGGAATAAGCACCCATACTCAGATACCTTGACCCATGCCTCATCTGATACTCGTTTATTTTTGAGATCCATGTCAAACTGACACATAAAATATCCAAAGAACGCGTCTTGAACTCTTCTGAAATGTAGTCTGCTAGGTTTCAAAGGCAGCTGGTCATAATATTCCCAAACTGGTATGAGCGAGCGATCACCCTTGGTAGAAAGACCTGGAAAGTGTCTAAGTGATGCTGCTAAATATACCAAATAAGAATTCATAAAGAAGGTCATAGTGGTAGGAACCACTGCAAGTTGTTCGCACAAAGCATCGCTGATGATTTCACCCCATGAAATGTGATGCGACTGCCGTATGAACATGATGAATTGATACATCCATGGCTCAAAGACATTAGAGTGCTCAAGGCCTAACATTCTGCTGAGAAGAGTGATGGTGTCTCCTATCTCCCACTTGAAATCACAACGGTACAACTTTGCCCATCTTGAGAAGGAAGGACGTGGCTCATGAATCCACCTATTGATGTGGCGCTTGCAATCTTTTTCTCTTTTCACATAATACTCTGCTGCACTTTCTTTGGTGATTTCCATATAAACAGGTGCAGGAGGTATTTTGAAGACCTTCTCGATTGTATCCGCATCAAGATGAATTATGGCTTCACCATCATCATTTTTTATGACTCTTGACTCTTTGTCAAAATGATGGGCGCATGTAAGAACAAATTCAGGTTCTAGGGCAGCCATTGGGAAAGAAGACGCATGATGGATATGGCTATCCAACAGCCGCTGCAAGTTGTTATCCTGTGGATCTTCTACCCTGTGAATGAACTCTGCCATATCAACATGCCCTATTTCTATGTCCCTGATGCGATCCAATGGAGAAGATACCTGGGAAGGGGCAACCTCATTCTGGTATTTGTCATATTTGTATTTCATTTTCTTTGGAGTTGGCGATGCCGGCAAATCTGACATTGATTGCGAACCTGGAATGCTGTGATGAAAACTTAAAAGGGTTAAGGCCACATCATAATTAGCTGCAAATATCATTCTTTCTTTTTTCAAATGGGTAAAACTTTGATCTCTGAATTTCACGGTTTTGTGAGAAGAAGAGGGAAGACATGTAGAAATGGGAAAATCTTGACTTTGACCAATTTCGGATCTTGGGGGAATTTTCACAAGTATACAAGTTGGAAAGTACATACATGCAATCGGGATTTTAAAACCCGAATACAAGTATACTTGTAAATTCGAAAATGGAGAAACAGATGAAAAATGGGATTTTGACTTGCGGGAAATGATGGAAATGGAAAGTGCGGATATGGGGAACGTGAATGGATAGAAATGGGAATATCCGGGATAGTCATTTTCATGAAAATGGGAAGATCTTTTCAACATGTAATCCGGTTTTCAAAACACGAATTTGCAAGAGAGGGGTATTTCACATTTTTCAAGCTTGGAAATTTAACCAAAAATGATTAAATTCCTCAACCGTTGGGGAAGAACAAGAATTTCCAGCGAACTTGTAATCGAGATTAAAAATCCCGAATACAAGCTAAGATGGAATTTTGAGAAGAATAATGCAATTTAACAATTGCATTTCAAAGGGAAGATTTCTTTCATGAAAACCAATTTTAAGGGAAAAACAACACATGCGAAGAATGCAACAAATAACGAAAAATGAAGAAAACATGAAAATAATAAAAAGAAGAGAAGAAAGGAAGAACATACCTTGATTAGAAAATCAAAATGCTTCTTCAACAATGCAATAATTCTTGAGATGAAGAAGCAAAACTGGACTATTAAACCCTTATCACGTTTTTGTGAAAATGCCCCCAAAAATGGCAGCAATCTTAAACTTGGAGGAGCAAAATGCCAATGAAAGTGTTCATTTCAAGTTTGTTGAAGCAAAACGATCAAGGTATTTGCTGAAGCAATAACACCAAAGGTGTTTGAAGAGGAAACAATGCCAAAGGTTTAAAATGCAGCCAAAGAGAATCACGTTTTTGCCAAAAACGTGGTATTCAATATTCATTCAATGAACCATTAAATGATGCGAAACCAATCCCATGCTCCACGCCTTGGTAGAAAAGGGCAAAACGATTTAGGAGTATGCAAGATGTTAAAGATTCAACCCCTCAAAACGTGGCATTAATGATTCACGTTAGGAAAAAACGTGGTTGCTTTTTTTAGGGTAAAAACCAGCGAATTTGTCCTTGAAATGGCATGATAGATGTCCAAAAATGCAAGAAGATAGGATGCAAACCCAAAACGCCTCCTTCATCCAATGATTCCTCCACAAATTTTTCTTTGAAAAAGTCTAAAATCGCTTCCCTCTTGCATTTCGGGTTTTGAAAAACAAATGGCAAGTTCGTTTTCTTCAAAAGGGAGCAAATCGGGTTTTGAATACAAAATAACAAGTTCGATTTGCACTTTTCCCTCTTTCATGCTTAAAATCGGGTTTTGAATATAAAACAACAAGTTTAAAATCTCACTTTTTCACTCATTAAGCCAAAATCGGGTTTTTTTGGACAAATGACAAGTTTAAAATTGTCAAAAATGAACTTTTATGTTAAAATCGGGTTTTAAAAGACAAACTGCAAGTTTAAAAATACTTGTAAGGGGGAAATAAAATCCCTACAACAAGTATTAAACACTTGCACACATGTAATGGGGATTTAAAATCCCTATTTCATGTGAAAACCATTAAAGTAGGGGTTTTTTGGACAAACTGCAAGTTTACTTGCAGTTGAGCTAAAAAACCCCTATTTTAACTAAAAATGACGAAAAAACAACAAAAAGATAAAAACATTAAATGGGAAACTTAAAATAAATTACAAGTGACATATTTGAAATAAAAGTGCACATGTAATTGGTCAAAAATTCCCCTACAAAGACCAAAACAATGAATATCATTAAAACTTGCAGTTTGAAGAAAATTCTCCACCTGCAGTCTGGGTTTTAAAACCCGAAATTGAAGGAAAGGCATAGCAAACGAACCCAGAATTGGACGAAATTTGAAACGTAGTTGGAGAATGGACTGAGGATTAAGCCAGTCCAAGGATTAGTCAAAATTCTGCCTCGGGAAGCATGCCATAGAGTAATAATTTTTATTTTTTCATAAAAATTTCATCGTAGTGGTCCTTCATTTTTGGAAACAAAAATGAGGACAACAATAGGCTCTGACTAGGGAATTCTTTCATTTATCCTTCAAGATTATGAGAGAAAAGAATCCAGAACTCTAAGTGCCTTCCTCTTATCCATTGGGTCACAGAGTCAAACAAAGCAAAAAAACAAACAAACAAAAGGCGAAAAACAAACAAGAGAAAGACATTATTTACAAAAAGTTACCTCGAATCTTCATTCAAAGTAATGCTTCAAATGCTGACCATTATATGGCAGCACAAATGGAGTTCCATCATGATAAGACAAGATAAAACTATCTTCTCCAGCAATACGGTGAATGGTGAAGGGTCCTCGCCAAAGAGAATCAAATTTGCCATGTAAGCCTTTCGGTTCCCTTCGCTTATCCCAAAGCAAAACACGATCACCAACTTGGAATCCTTTTTGTTTTGCTTTCTTGTCAAAAAGAATTTTAACTTGTAGCTGATGCTGAGCAATTCGGTCTACCACTTGTGTTCTTTGTTCTTCTAGTTGGGAAAGATACATGATCCTTTTATCTAAAGCATCCTCATAAGTTTGATCCTCAATTGCTTTAGATAACTTGAGAGCAGGAAGTTCCAAAGTGATGGGTATTTCTGCATTAATCCCATAAAGGAGCTGAAATGGAGACATACCAATAGCCCTCTTGGGTGTAATCCTGTTTGCCCATAAAGCATCAAAAAGAGCCTTATGCCAGGATCTTTGATTTTCCTCCACAAGCTTGCGAATAATAGTAATCAAATTCTTGTTACTAGATTCCGCTTGACCATTACCTTGAGGATAGTAATCAGATGAATGAGTTAACAAAATATTATACTCAAAGCAAAATTGTGAAATTTCTGAGGAAGAGAAAGTAGCCGCATTATCAGTCACAATTTTGAAAGGAACACCAAACCTGGGAATAATATTCTCCTTGAGGAATCTGCATACTACCTCAGAAGTAGCGTTCTTTACTGGTATGGCTTCCACCCACTTGGTGAAATAATCAGTAGCTGTAAGGACATAGGAATGACCTGCACTTGAGGAGGGATTGATCACACCAATGAAATCAATGCCCCATTGTCGTAAAGGTTCTTCAACAATAACCGGCTTCAATGGTAATGCTGCAAGCTTTGGTTTACCTACAAACTGCTGACAATGTACACACTTACGTACCCACCGAAAAGCATCTTGAAAGAGTGTAGGCCAATAATATTTTGCTCTCAAAATTTTATGAGCAGTCACTGGGGCAGAAAAATGTCCTCCACAAGCCTTGTCATGAAAAGATTCCAGCAATTTAGTTTGTTGCGCTTTGTCAACACAACGGAGGAAAGTACCGTCAATGGCTTTCTTGTACAAACCAGCATCCCATAATACGAAGTTTGCAGCTTTCAACTTGATACTTCTCTTTTCCTTGAATGTCAAATGTTGTGGACATTCGCCATAGGTCAAGAAAAATGCTATATTAGAGTACCATTCATCAGTGGTACTAACAAACAGCACTTTGGGAAGATCTTCTGAATCATTCAATTCTCGCTCCTCTGGAATACCTTCCGCCATCAACTGACAGAGTCCTCTTCCTCGAACGAGCTTTCTAGGCCTGATCTCCAATTCATATTCTTGGATTCTAGCAATCCAATTTCCTCTTTTTGTACCAAACTCTTGTTGTGTTAAGATAGATTTGACTGATGTATTAGGAACTAACACAATGGTATGAGAATTCAATATGTAAAAACGGAAGTTTTTAACTGCTTTTACCACCGCATAAGCATTCTTTTCAATAGAGGAATACTTGAGTTCATGAGACTTCAAAGGACAACTCATGAAAGCGATAGGAGATTCAATTCCTTCTGAATTTTTTTGCATCAAAATAGCCGACAAAGTATGCTCGGAAGCATAGCTATACATAATGAACTCCTTAGTGTAGTTGGGACAAACCAACACAGGCGCATGAGCAATTGCATCTTTGATTTCATTGAATGCCGCTCTTCCTTCAGAATTCCAATGGAAAGAAGACTTTCCTTTCATCATGTCCACAATATGACGAGTCTTCTTTGCAAAGTCAGGAATGAATCTTCGTAGAAAATTAACCTTGCCAAAAAAAGAATGAACAGCAGTCTTATTGGACGGCAAAGGGAGGTTCTGAATAGATCTAACCCTTTCAGGATCAACCTTTATGCCCTCCTTGGAAACAATGTGACCAAGTAGTTTTCCTTCCGTCACCCCAAAAACTGACTTCTTGGGATTAAGAGAGATGCCATGCTTGCGACATCTTTCAAGTACATCTTGTAGATGAAAAAGATGATTCTCACGATCTTTAGAAAAAACAGTAAGATCATCAAGGTATACTACAATATACCTCCCCACAATACCACGGAAAGCTAAGTCCATAGCTCGCTGGAAAGTAGCTCCTGCATTGATCAAACCGAAAGGCATTCTGCGGTATGCAAACGTACCCCATGGAGTGGTGAATGCAGTCTTGTATTGATCAAGTTCATTAACCTCAATCTGATTGTATCCCGAAAATCCATCGAGCATAGATAGCATCTCGGATCCTGTCACTGTTTGAAGGACTTGATCCATGATTGGCAATGGATAATTGTCTTTTAGTGATAGCTGATTAAGATTCCTAAAGTCCACACAGATACGTATTTCTCCATTCTTCTTACGCACCGGTACTATGTTTGCCAACCATGTTGAATGATGGATGGGAAAGATAATCCGAGCATCAAGCATCTTTTGAACTTCAGAAAGAATGGTACTTGAAATCTTTGGATTATATTGGCGTTGCTTTTGTCTGAAAGGTTCCGCACCGAGCTTGAGAGGAATGTCATGCTGCACTTCCTTGGGTTGGAAGGACTTTAGATCACCATATGAGTACACCAAAACATCATGATATTGACACAAAAGCTGAATAAACTGATTTCTCTCTTCTAAAGTGCAGTTATTGCCAATATTGACAAACTTTGGATCTTTGTCAGATCCAATATTGTATTTCTCATATCCCATAAGAGAATCAGTACTCTCTTGTTGTCGTCTCTTGATATAACGATCATGTTGATCGAAAAGTTTTTCAAGAGAAACCAATCCCTTGGGGATTTTATTTCCTTTCAGCTGAAGGATATTTTCATCTAATTCAGATGATGTATCAGGCACCGGATCTGAAGACGAAGAAGAAGGAGAATTACTTCCTTCAAAATACAAGTTGTTGAAACCATCCTCAGCTTGCAAGAAATTATTAATCTGCTTATCATCATTGAAGATCTGCCAATGATCCCAATTATCAGGCACACTAGGTCTGCAGATTATCTCAATGATGTATTTATCTTGACCAAAGTCAAGATGTGGAATTAATGAAGTAGCTGAAACAGCAAGAGAATCAGCTCTATCATTGTATTCATGAGGAACAACTGAGATATTGAAAGAATCAAACTCTTCAATATTCTCCCATACCAAATTGCGATAATGCTTGAGCCTGTCATTCTTAGTTTGATATATGTTTCTCACTTGACAAACAATTAATTCTGCATCGCCTTGGGCATGAAGGTTTCTGATTCCTCTTTTCAATGCAACACTCATTCCCAACAAGAGCGACTCATATTTAGCCGTATTGTTGGTATTAGCAAATTGTAATTTGAAAGAGTAAGGGAAGTTCTCTCCCTTGGGAGATATAAGAACTACACCAGCTCCGGATCCATTCATAGCACAGTTGCCATCAAATTCAAGACTCCATACATCATTTGAACTGTTGTTTTCATTGGAATGATTAGAGCTGCCTTCCTCCGAGATGAGTGCATTGTGAAAAGAAAAGTTATCATCTTCTTCCATAGGAGAGGATGAACCTTCCTCTTGAACAGACGAAGAATGAAGCTCTTCTTGTTGAGGAGGTGATGGAATACTTTCATCAGCAACTGAAGATGTGACCTCTTCAACCATAACATATGAACTGGATGACCCATCTTCTGATGTTTGGTCCTGATCAATATCAACAAAACTTTCATTTGCCGAAAGTAATGAAATATCAGAGCTGCTAGAAGGATAATCTTCAGCAAATTCTGAAATTTCATCAACATGGAGGTAGTAATTCCCAAAACCTGAAGATTCAAAAAGAATCTGAGCATGAGGGTCATTGGATTCGACAACCGTGTACTTGGTCTCTCTTTCAGGAATTAACTTCTGCACAACACCTTTGACAGGTATTCTTGCTTCTGTCATATCCATGTTGAGTTCACCTCCAACATCTTTACAAAAATTACGACCAAGCAACATTCCGTATGATGCAGGAACGTCAGCCACCAAGACAGTCATCTTTATCTTATTATCCAGAAAAGCAGCAAATGCAAATTGTGCGTCCTTGATTTGTCCAATAAGGGGCACTTGCTTGTTCTCCATGGAATAACAATGACCAAAAGTTTTGGTCAAAGTCAGCCCCAAAGCTTGAGCAACCTTCGCGGGCATGACGTTATCAGAAGCACCAGAATCCAAGACACAATTGCTTAATTGAAAACCATTGATCAACAAGGAAATGTAAAAAGGTTCTATTTTTCCCTGGGTGGTAGATGGAATGGTTACCAAATGATTAGGCAACTTCTTGGGTTCTTGTGGGATAGTGTTTTCAAGTATGGGACGAGTCTCCTTGCTTTTAACAAAATCAGCTAATCTATCAAATTGATCAGGATTAGCTTGCAAATACTCAACTTCGGACATCTGAATCTTAGTCTTCCTAGCATGGTCAATAATATCAAAGGCTTGAAATGAACCAGCTGGAAAAGGATTAACATTGTCCGAAAATGTTTTGGGGTTGGGCATACTAGGCTTGGGGTCAACAGATGAAGCAAGAGAAGGACTTTTGTTACTTACTTGATTTTTTGCTGCATCCTTTGAAATATAAGGCAGCGGTGTTCCTCTTTGAGCAATAACAATAGGTGGTTGTAAATCACTTGCGATCTTTGCAGCTTCTTCTTGCTGGGCCAACCGGGTCTGGGATCTTGTCGTTACAACAAATGCTTGGCTATGACTCCTGTCGGTAGCAACAAAGTCATCATAGTGCATGTAACATATAGTAGAGTCGCCAGTCACTTCTTCTTCTTCTTGTTGAGGAAGAGCAACTTCATCGGGATGATAATCAAAATAAGAAGACTCATTTTGATCAGTCTCATAATAACCAATTGCTGCCTTTGAAGAAGGAGGCTCAAGCGCAAGTTTCTCCGGAGGGGGAGGTAACTTGGGTTGATTTTTGGCAGCATAACTGGCAGCAGCATTAGGATATGTCCTTCTTGGGATATCCTTGTACGGTGCGGGGTAGGAATTCTGAGACACTTGCTTCTTCAAAGCAAGAAGTTCATTTGCCAATTTTTGTACCATTGGATCGGTAGAACCAGAAAATGAACTATCCTGGTGCGAAACTCCTTTGGACCGATTAGAATCCTTCTTGATCTTACCAGCTAAGATCAAATCGTCCTCAATTTCAGTAGCCATCGATTGAGCAACTTCTAAATCAGCAGGAGATGCTCGTCTTAAGAAGAAACTGACCTCGGGCAATTGAGTGTTGATGAAAAAACACTTGAGGTTTTCAGGAGTAGGCTTAGAATTAACGGGAATTCTATTTGCTAATTTGTTAAATTTAGCAATGAATTCACGCATGCCTTCATGCGTATCCTTCTTCATTTGTGTCAACTGGGCCAATAAGGCGTGCTCATCTTCTGCAGGCTTAAAACGTTCCTCGAACTTGTCTCTCAATGAGTTCCAGGAAACAATTGAACCAGCCGTAAGATTGAAAAACCAGTCGGCTGCAATACCTTGAAGAGTCTCTATGAACAACCGAACAGCAACATCTTGATGTTCAACCCCAAGAACACCACATGCCATATAAAAGGACTTGACATGTTCATCTGGGTGTTGCTTTCCATCGCCATAAAATTTGGGAAGATTTTTCCGTGAACCTTGTGGAAGCGGATGAAGAGGCGGGGTTAATGCCAAAGGACCAAAAGCTATTCCCCATGGACCGGGAGGAGGAAGTGGAGGATTAGCCATATTAGGTAATGAAGGTATTAGTGGTTTGAAAAAGAAGGAAGAATTTTCACTTGGGATGGATTTCTTCTTCCTTGAAGGAGGATAACTTGTGGTTCGTGAAAGGGAAGATGTACTAGCGAGCAAAAAGTATCTAGCTCTTTCAGCAACAGATATTTCTTCTGAATGTTCACCTTTCTTCCGATGAACGTAAACACGCAAACTTTCCAGCTTAAAGAAATGAAGGAATTTCCAAGATCTTCTTTCAAAACGGTAGGACACTAGTCTTCAAACGAAAGCGTGAGGCTCCCGAATGCGTCCGTGTCCCCAGCAGAGTCGCCAAAAAACTGTTGGTTGAAAATTTTGTACACTTGGGGGAAATATACAAAATTGTGGTTTCAACCATAGCACATGAGTAAAAACTCTCCTAATTAAGGGAAGGCTCCCCCTATCTAACTAAAACTGAAATAAAAACAGGATGGGACAACAGTCTTCCTTCTTTCTTCAAGAAAGACAATATCCTTTTCTCTTCACAGAAAAGGATAGCGATTGAAAACGAACAACAGTAACTACTTTCAAGTGAAATAAGAGAAAGGAAATGAAGTTTCCTGAAAGCGCAAAGACTTCTGTCACTTCCTTCGGGACGAGACAACAATATCAAGTTCAAAGACTTGACTATTGGAAGTCCTATCTACCCTTTGCTATACTAAATTTTACAACGAATAAAAGATAACAGCTCAAAGACTGAAATAATCTATTCTTTTAACACAAAGACAAGAACTAATGCAAGCTCAAAGACTTGCTTCTATTTCTTATCAAACAGTAATTTTTCCTCAAGAATAGACGCAAGCTCAAAGACTTGCTGCTCCTTCAAGAGGGTTTCCTATTTTAATTAATCTTCTCTACTTGCAGCTCAAAGACTTCAAATCAGATTGGACTAAGCTCCTTTAGAAACACTTTGCATAGAAGAAATAAAAAGATTCAAACTCAAACATGTAGTTCAAAGACTCAAAACTTGAGTAATCCTTCTTTATTATTCTTCAAAAACTTTCAATCCACATACATAAGCTCAAAGACTTCTTGCTGTAAATTTGGCAGAGTTTTTGCTTGCTTTCCAAAAGATGAAAATTACAATGGACCTCTCAAGTATTTATAGAATAGAAGCCTTGAGAAAAAGGTGGGAGGATCTTAACTAACTTGAGAGATTCTCTCAACCACCAAGACTCATTCAATAAATAACTGAGACTTCATTAACTAACTAAGAGTTACTCTAACTAACTAAGACTTATTCAGACTACAGTCCTAATCGGACACAACTTGTAGTTATCTAACATGTAATTACAAAAGTACAAGTAATGTGTAACTTGCATTTTACATAAACTGCTTTTACATGCATCTTGTTAAAACAAAATTACAACTAAGAAATTACAAAAGGAGAGAAGATTCAACTAAGTGCTGAAAAACACTTAAGTTGAATTTTGTGAAGACATGAATCCTTGAAACTTCCGGATGCTCGCTTGTAGTTCCTCGGGATTCGGTTCATGAGTGTTCTTAGCAACTACCATAGTCTTCACAATAGTGTCGTGGCAGCGGAGAAGCGCGGAATTGTCTTTATCCAAGATGGACTGAATCTCATGCAAAAAGGCTTGGTGTTTCATCAATGTTTGAATTGAAACTGCCGAGAATTGTTCACTCCTCCATTCACCGTGAATCCTCATCTGTAAATCCGCAAGAACCTCTTCTTCTGGAATTAGTTCTCCATCCTGACTTACTATATTGCAAGAGGCCCTTTCACAATGTGAGACAATACCTTGATAAACTTCATCCCGGAATTTCCTTGCATCGCTGATCTCTTCGATGAGGGATTTAAGAACAAGAGTTTTGTTTTCCATGAGTTCCTCGAATTCCAAGTACATGACCTTGGAAGAAATGATGGCGTGATTCTGCAGGATATTGAGCTGTTGTTGGGGCATGGTACGCCAGATTGCCAGACTTTTCTCAACACTTTCCAGATTCTTTTTGAAAGTGTTAGAAGTCTGATCCAATTTCTCCTCAATGGTTTCCAGCTTAGACATTATTTGAAAAATGTCTTTTATCACTTGCACGCATTGATCATGAAGCTGATCAACCCAGGAATCCAGTGCTTGTACTTTCTGAGCAGCTCTTTCCACTCCACGAATCGATTCTTGGGAACCAGAAGAACCTATAGAGTTACTCCCTTCAGTAGCAGGTTTTGTGATTTTATGGATGGCTGCCATGAGCTGTCGATTTTCTTCTTCTAGCTTGTTTTTCTTTGCAAGAAGATCGTCACATCTTTGCACTAGTGAAGCAACAGAAAACTGAGCATCATGTTTAATAACCTCATGTGTTTGCTTGCCCAATTCTACCTTTGTAACCTTATAATCAGCAGCTGACATTTCATCAAGTGGTTTATCTGCAATAGGTTCCACAATTTCAGCTACTTTCATCTTGTTGCTATCAACAGTTACCCTGGAAATAGTCTTCGCCTTCTTAGCAACTTTAGATCTGGACTGTTTGAGTTGCTGGTAGTCAAAGGCATCAGGTGAGATCTCTTGCTTCTTTCTTTTCGGGGTGAAAGAACTAAGCCATGGAGGCAAAGTCATCAACTCACTTCCTGTAGCAGCTGTAGGCAAAGGAGAAGCAGTTTCTGTTTGAATCACCATGGTCACCCTGGGAGGAATATCTGTTTGAATAGCGACTATGTTTTGCTCAGTTACCAACGGACATGAAGATTGCCTCATGAATTCTTCAAAACCAGAAGTGGAAGTGTCAATTTCTGATAACTGAATGCAAATGGGAATATCTTCAGGAACTTTCAACACACTTTCTCGCTGTTGATCAGGAGAAGGCTCATATGCTGAAATGGGAACTGCATTCTGAGGAGACTCATCAATGAGCAAATCAGGAGGAGAAAGAGGCGTCTTAATGGAAACTGGAGGAATGACCTCGTGAGGCATGTCTAGAACTGGAGACTTAGGCGCATCATCAGATTGCTGCCCCTCTTCTGGATTATCCAGATCGACCACCTGAACATGGAACCGTGATTTCTCCTTCCCACGAGTAGTTGTTTCTTCAGGTGGAAGCACTACTGCACAACTAACTCGTAATTTGATCCTTGTGCTTGAAGATGAAGCACCCTCCTTATTATCAATCTGAATCTCAGACTTCCGTCCAAGAGGCCCTGTAGAATCATCTTCTTTACCAACCTTGATTTTGATAAGTCTAACAGCATTGCTTTTCAACCATGCGTTAGTGTTGGCCAAGATAGGCTGAAATCTGTCAAGAATGGAGACGCACTCTTTATGTGACCATTGGATCAAAGGAAGTGGAGCTTCCTCAACCCTCTGTGAAGTGTATTCAGGATCAAGTATACGCCCGTCATCAATCATCCCTTGTGGGATATCTACCAAGTTCAAGTCAACAATTTGCTCAACAGTGAGCCTGCAGTAATCCATCTTCAGAACTTCAGCTTCTGTGCAGAGATCTGCCCAGATGTCTTCAATGTGATGAACATGCACAAAGGATTTCTTGATCTTTTCCTTCATACCTCTATAATCAAAATCAGCTCTAGGTTTGAACCTCTTAAGCTTGATTTCCTGCAATTCAACCTCCATGGCCTTAGCCTTCATGGATGTGACAAGGGAGTATCGACCAATTTTCAATGGATTTGTGCTGGAGATCCCCATTCCAACCTTGTGTCTAGCAAACTGAAGAGTATGAATAGCCATAATCTGTCTTCCCAACTCCATAAGAATTATCCTATCGGTCGGGTATCTTGGAAGCATGTATGGTTGTCCATCATAGCACCCAATCCTCATGTAGGTGAAGGTGGGAAATTGCAGGAATAAGCACCCATACTCAGATACCTTGACCCATGCCTCATCTGATACTCATTTATTTCTGAGATCCATGTCAAACTGACACATAAAATATCCAAAGAACGCGTCTTGAACTCTTTTGAAATGTAGTCTGCTAGGTTTCAAAGGCAGCTGGTCATAATATTCCCAAACTGGTATGAGCGAGCGATCACCCTTGGTAGAAAGACCTGGAAAGTGTCTAAGTGATGCTGCTAAATATACCAAATAAGAATTCATAAAGAAGGTCATAGTGGTAGGAACCGCTGCAAGTTGTTCGCACAAAGCATCGCTGATGATTTCACCCCATGAAATGTGATGCGACTGCCGTATGAACATGATGAATTGATACATCCATGGCTCAAAGACATTAGAGTGCTCAAGGCCTAACATTCTGCTGAGAAGAGTGATGGTGTCTCCTATCTCCCACTTGAAATCACAACGGTACAACTTTGCCCATCTTGAGAATGAAGGACGTGGCTCATGAATCCACCTATTGATGTGGCGCTTGCAATCTTTTTCTCTTTTCACATAATACTCTGCTGCACTTTCTTTGGTGATTTCCATATAAACAGGTGCAGGAGGTATTTTGAAGACCTTCTCGATTGTATCCGCATCAAGATGAATTATGGCTTCACCATCATCATTTTTTATGACTCTTGACTCTTTGTCAAAATGATGGGCGCATGCAAGAACAAATTCAGGTTCTAGGGCAGCCATTGGGAAAGAAGACGCATGATGGATATGGCTGTCCAACAGCCGCTGCAGGTTGTTATCCTGTGGATCTTCTACCCTGTGAATGAACTCTACCATATCAACATGCCCTATTTCTGTGTCCTTGATGCGATCCAATGGAGAAGATACCTGGGAAGGGGCAACCTCATTCTGGTATTTGTCATATTTGTATTTCATTTTCTTTGGAGTTGGCGATGCCGGCAAATCTGACATTGATTGCGAACCTGGAATGCTGTGATGAAGACTTAAAAGGGTTAAGGCCACATCATAATTAGCTACAAATATCATTCTTTCTTTTTTCAAATGGGTAAAACTTTGATCTCTGAATTTCACGGTTTTGTGAGAAGAAGAGGGAAGACATGTAGAAATGGGAAAATCTTGACTTTGACCAATTTCGGATCTTGGGGGAATTTTCGCAAGTATACAAGTTGGAAAGTACATACATGCAATTGGGATTTTAAAACCCGAATACAAGTATACTTATAAATTCGAAAATGGAGAAACGGATGAAAAATGGGATTTTGACTTGCGGGAAATGATGGAAATGGAAAGTGCGGATATGGGGAACGTGAATGGATAGAAATGGGAATATCCGGGATAGTCATTTTCATGAAAATGGGAAGATCTTTTCAACATGTAATCCGGTTTTCAAAACACGAATTTGCAAGAGAGGGGTATTTCACATTTTTCAAGCTTGGAAATTTAACCAAAAATGATTAAATTCCTCAACCGTTGGGGAAGAACAAGAATTTCTAGCGAACTTGTAATCGAGATTAAAAATCCCGAATACAAGCTAAGATGGAATTTTGAGAACAATAATGCAATTTAACAATTGCATTTCAAAGGGAAGATTTCTTTCATGAAAACCAATTTTAAGGGAAAAACAACACATGCGAAGAATGCAACAAATAACGAAAAATGAAGAAAACTTGAAAATAATAAAAAGAAGAGAAGAAAGGAAGAACATACCTTGATTAGAAAATCAAAATGCTTCTTCAATAACGCAATACTTCTTGAGATGAAGAAGCAAAACTGGACTATTAAACCCTTATCACGTTTTTGTGAAAATGCCCCCAAAAATGGCAGCAATCTTAAACTTGGAGGAGCAAAATGCCAATGAAAGTGTTCATTTCAAGTTTGTTGAAGCAAAACGATCAAGGTATTTGCTGAAGCAATAACACCAAAGGTGTTTGAAGAGGAAACAATGCCAAAGGTTTAAAACGCAGCCAAAGAGAATCACGTTTTTGCCAAAAACGTGGTATTCAATATTCATTCAATGAACCATTAAATGATGTGAAACCAATCCCATGCTCCACGCCTTGGTAGAAAAGGGCAAAACGATTTAGGAGTATGCAAGATGTTAAAGATTCAACCCCTCAAAACGTGGCATTAATGATTCACGTTAGGAAAAAACGTGGTTGCTGTTTTTAGGGTAAAAACCAGCGAATTTGTCCTTGAAATGGCATGATAGATGTCCAAAAATGCAAGAAGATAGGATGCAAACCCAAAATGCCTCCTTCATCCAACGATTCCTCCACAAATTTTTCTTTGAAAAAGTCTAAAATCGCTTCCCTCTTGCATTTCGGGTTTTGAAAAACAAATGGCAAGTTCGTTTTCTTCAAAAGGGAGCAAATCGGGTTTTGAATACAAAATAACAAGTTCGATTTGCACTTTTCCCTCTTTCATGCTTAAAATCGGGTTTTGAATATAAAACAACAAGTTTAAAATCTCACTTTTTCACTCATTAAGCCAAAATCGGGTTTTTTTGGATAAATGACAAGTTTAAAATTGTCAAAAATGAACTTTTATGTTAAAATCGGGTTTTAAAAGACAAACTGCAAGTTTAAAAATACTTGTAAGGGGGAAATAAAATCCCTACAACAAGTATTAAACACTTGCACACATGTAATGGGGATTTAAAATCCCTATTTCATGTGAAAACCATTAAAGTAGGGGTTTTTTGGACAAACTGCAAGTTTACTTGCAGTTGAGCCAAAAAACCCCTATTTTAACTAAAAATGACCAAAAAACAACAAAAAGATAAAAACATTAAATGGGAAACTTAAAATAAATTACAAGTGACATATTTGAAATAAAAGTGCACATGTAATTGGTCAAAAATTCCCCTACAAAGACCAAAACAATGAATATCATTAAAACTTGCAGTTTGAAGAAAATTCTCCACCTGCAGTCTGGGTTTTAAAACCCGAAATTGAAGGAAAGGCATAGCAAACGAACCCAGAATTGGACGAAATTTGAAACGTAGTTCGAGAATGGACTGAGGATTAAGCCAGTCCAAGGATTAGTCAAAATTCTGCCTCGGGAAGCGTGCCATAGAGTAATAATTTTTATTTTTTCATAAAAATTTCATCGTAGTGGTCCTTCATTTTTGGAAACAAAAATGAGGACAACAGATATATACTAACTTCATTTTAGTTTATAGGGTAGCACATAAGGAAGGTACTTATATTTGATGTGATTAACAAAGCCTTAATATAGCCCATTAGATTCTAAGTTTAATTCTTAAAGGTCTACCCCCAATTCCAAGCGGAATTTCAAGTTAACCCAAGCATAATAAATTGTTACTAAGATATCTTAAAGCAAAGACAACACATTTAGTAGTAAGTGGTTAGGTGTCTTATCAAGCTGTTGGTTGAAAGTTTTGTACACTTGGGGAAATATACAAAATTGTGGTTTCAACCATAGCACATGAGTAAAAACTCTCCTAATTAAGGGAAGGCTCCCCCTATCTAACTACAACTTTGAAAATAACATAGGATCGGACAACAGTCTTTCTTCTTTTTTCAAGAAAGACAATATCCTTTTCTCTTCACAGAAAAGGATAGCGATTTGAATATGAATAACAATAACCACTTTTAAATGAAACAAAAGAAAGGAAATGAAGTTTCCTAAAAGCCCAAAGACTCCCGTAACTTCCTTCGAGATGAGACAACAATATCAAGCTCAAAGACTTGACTATTGGAAGTCCTATCTACCCTTTGCTATACTAAATTTTACAATGAATAAAAGACAACAGCTCAAAGACTGAAATAATCTATTTGTTCAACACAAAGACAAGAACTAATACAAGCTCAAAGACTTGCTGCTCCTTCTAGAGATTTTCCTATTTTAATTAATCTTCTCTACTTGCAGCTCAAAGACTTCAAATAAGATTGGACTAAGCCCCTTTAGAAACACTTTGCATAGAAGAAATAAAAAGATTCAAACTCAAACATGTAGCTCAAAGACTCAAAACTTGAGTAATCCTTCTTTATTTATTTTTTTTCAAAACCTTCAATTCACATACATAAGCTCAAAGACTTCTTGTTGTAAATTTGGCAGAGTTTTTTTTTTTGCTTGTCTTCCCAAAAGATGATAATTACAATGGACTCCTCAAGTATTTATAGAAGGAGAGCCTTGAGAAAAAGGTGGGAGGATCATAACTAACTTGAGGGATTCTCTCAACCACCAAGACTCGTTCAATAACTAATTGAGACTTCATTAACTAACTAATAGTTACTCCAATTAACTAAGACTTATTCCAACTACATTCCTGATCGGACACAACTTGTAGTTGTTTTACATGTAATTACAAAAGTGCAAGTAATGTGTAACTTGCATTTTACAAAAAATATTTTTACATGTAACTTGCCAAAACTAAATTACAACTAAAGATTACAAAAGAGGGAAAATTCAACCAAGTGTTGAAAAACACTTAAATTGCATTTTGTGATGACACAAATCCTTGAAATTTCTGGATGCTCACTTGTAGTTCATCGGGATTTAGTTCATGGGTGTTCTTGGCAACAACCATAGTCTTCACAATAGTGTCGTGACACCGGAGGAGCGCTGAATTGTTTTTATCCAGGATAGATTGGATTTCATGCAGAAAGGCTTGGTGTTTCATCAATGCTTGAATTGAAGCTGCCAAAAATTGTTTGCTCCTCTATTCATTATGAATCCTCATCTGTAAATCAGCAAGAACTTCTTCTTCTGGAATCAACTCTCCATCCCGACTTACTATGTTGCAAGAGGCTCTTTCACAATGTGAGACAATATCTCGGAAAACCTCACCCCGGAATCTCCTTGCATCACCGATCTCCTCAATGAGGGATTTAAGAACAAGGGTCTTGTTTTCCAGGAGTTCTTCAAATTCCAAGTACATGACCTTGGAAGAGATGATGGCATGCTCCTGCAAAATACTCAGCTATTGTTGGGGCATGGTATGCCAGATTGTCAGACTTTTCTCAATACTTTTCAAGTTCTTTTTGAAAGTATTAGAAGTCTGATCCAGTTTCTCCTCAATGGTCTCTAACTTAGACATTATTTGAAAAATGTCTTTCTTTACTTGTACACAATGATCATGAAGTTGATCAACCTAGGAATCTAGTGCTTGTACCTTTTGAGCAGCCCTTTCCACTCCACAAATCGATTCTTGGGAACCAGAAGAACCTATGGAGTTACTCCCTTCAGCAGCAGGTTTTGTGATTTTATGAATGGCTGCCATAAGCTGTCGGTTTTCCTCTTCTAGCTTGTCTTTCTTTGCTAGAAGCTCATCACACCTTTGCACCAATGAAGCAACAGAAAACTGAGCATCATGTTTAATGACCTCATGCATTTGTTTGCTCAACTCTATCCTTGTAACCTTATAATCAGCAACTGACATTTCATCAAGTGGCTTATCTGAAATAGGTTCCATGATTTCAGCTACTTTCATCTTGTTACTGTCAACAGTTACTCTAGAGATAGTCTTGGCCTTCTTAGCAAGTTTAGATCTGGACTGTTTCAGTTGCTGATAGTCAAAGGCATCAGGTGAGATTTCTTGCTTCTTCCTTTTCGGGGTGAAAGAACTAAGCCATGGAGGCAAAGTCATCAAGTCTCTTCCAGTAGCAGCCACAAGCAAAGGAGAAGCAGTTTCTGTTTGAATTACTGTAGTCATCCTGGGAGGAACATCTGTTTGAATAGTGACCATGGTTTGCTCAGTTACCAATGGACATGAAGATTGCCTCGTGAACTCTTCAAAACCAGAAGTGGAAATATCAATTTCTGACAATTGAATGCAAGCAAGATTATCTTCGGGAACTTCCAACATAGTCTCTTGTTGATGACCAGGAGATGGCTCATATGCTGAAATAGGAATTGCATTCTGAGGAGACTCATCTCCAAGCAAATCAGGAGGAGAAAGAGGCATCTCAATGGAAACTGGAGGAATGATCTCATTAGGCGAGTCTAAAACTGGAGACTTGGGAGCATCATCAGATTGCTGCCCCTCTTTTGGATTATCCAGATCAATCACCTGAACATGGAAACGTGATTTTTCTTTCCCACGAACTGTCATCGCCTCAGGAGGAAGCACCACTGCACGACTGACCTGTAACTTGATCCTTGTGCCTGAAGATGAAGCACCCTCCTTATTGTCAATCTGAATCTCAGACTTTCGTCCAAGAGGCCCAGTAGAATCATCTTCTTTACCAACCTTGATTTTAATAAGTCTGATGACATTACTTTTCAGCCATGCGTTGGTGTTGGCAAAAATAGGCTGAAATCTGTCAAGGATGGAGATTCACTCCTTGTGTGACCATTGGATCAAAGGAAGTGGAGCTTCCTCCACTCTCTGTGAAGTGTATTTAGGATCAAGTATATGCCCGTCATCAATCATCCCTTGTGGGATATCCACCAAGTTCAAATCAACAATTAGCTCAACAGTGAGCCTGCAGTAATCCATCTTGAGGACTTCGGCTTTTGTGCGGAGATCTACCCAGATGTCTTCAATGCGATGAACATGCACAAAGGATTTCTTGATCTTCTCCTTCATACCCCTATAATCGAAATCAGCTCTAGGTTTAAACCTTTTGAGCTTAATTTCCTGCAACTCAGTTTCCATGGCCTTAGCCTTCACAGATGTGACAAGGGAGTATCGGCCAATTTTCAATGGGTTTGTGGTAGAGATCCCCATTCCAACCTTGTGTCTAGCAGACTAAAAAGTGTGAACAACCATGATCTGTCTTCCCAACTCCATAAGAATTATCTTATCGGTTGGGTATCTCGGAAGCATGTATGATTGACCATCATAGCATCCTATCCTCATATAAGTGAAGGTGGGAAACTGCAAAAACAAACATCCATACTCGCACACCTTGCCCCATGCCTCATCTAATACTCTCTTGTTCCTAAGGTTTCTATCAAACTGACACATGAAATATCCAAAGAATGCATCTTGGACTCTTTTGAAATGCAATCTACTAGGTCTCAATGGCAACTAGTCATAATATTCCCAAACTGGTATAAGTGAGCGATTCACCTTTGGTAGAAAGACTTGGAAAGTGTCTGAGTGATGCTGCCAAATATACCAGATATGAATTCATTAAGAAGGTCATGGTGGTAGGAACTGCTACAATTTGTTCGCACAAGGCATCGCTGATGACTTCTCCCCATGAAATGTGATGTGACTACCGTATGAACATAATGAACTGATACATCCATGGCTCAAAAACATTGGAGTGCTCAAGGCCCATCATCCTGCTGAGAAGAGTGATGGTATCTTCTATCTCCCATTTAAAATCGCAGCGGTACAACTTTGCCCACGTTGAGAAGGAAGGTCGTGGTTCTTGGATCCACTTATTGATGTGTCGCTTGCAATCCTTTTCCCTCTTCACGTAATACTCCGTTGCACTTTCTTTGGAGATTTCCATGTAAACAGGTGCAGCAGGTATTTAGAAAACTTTCTCGATCATATCTGCATCAAGACGGATTATGGCTTCGCCATCATCATTTTTGATGACTCTTGACTCTTTGTCAAAATGATGGGCACATGCAAGAACGAACTCAGGTTCTAGGGCTGCCACCAGGAAAGAAGATGCATGATGAATATGGCTGTCCAATTGCCACTGCAAGTTATTATCCTATGGATCTTCTACCCTGTTGACGAATTCTGCCATATCAACTTGCCCTATCTCCGTGTCTTTGATGCGATCCAAAGGAGAAGAAACCTGGGAAGGTGCAACCTTGTTCTGATATTTGTCATATTTATATTTCATCTTCTTTGGAGTTGGAGATGCCAGCAAATCTGACATTGATTGTGAACCTGGAATGCTGTGATGAAGACTTAAAAGAGTTAAGGCAACATCATAGTCAGCTGCAAATATCATTCTTCCTTCTCCAAATGGGTAAAGTTTCATTTCTTGAATTTCACGATTTTGTGAGAGGAAGAGGGTAAATATGTAGAAAGGGAAAAATCTTGACTTTGACCAATTTCGGATCTTGGGAAAATTTTCGCAAGTATACAAGTTGGAAAGGACATACATGCAATCGAGGTTTTAAAACCCGAATACAAGTATACTTGTAAATTTGAAAATGGAGAAATGGATGAAAAGTGAGATTTTGACTTGCGGAAAATGATGGAAATGGAAAGTACGGATATGGGAAACATGAATGGATAGAAATGGGAAAATCCGGGGAAGTCATTTGCATGAAAATGGGAAGAACTCTTCAACATGTAATCCGGTTTTAAAAACCCGAATTTGCAAGGGAGGGGTATTTCACACTTTTCAACTTGGAATTTCAACCAAAAATGGTTAAATTCCTTAACCGTAGGGGAAGAATAGGAATTTCCAGCGAACTTGTAATCGAGATTAAAAATCCCAAATACAAGTAAAGAGGGAATTTTGGGAAGAACAATGCAATTCAAAGATTGCATACCAAGGGGAAAATTTCTCTCACAAAAACCGATTTTTGGGGGAAGAACAATACATGCCAAACATGCAACTAGGGAAGAAAATTAAGAAAACAAGAAAATAATGAAATGAAGGAAAGAAAGGAAAGAGAACATACCTTTCTTGAAAATGCAAATGCTTCTCCAAAAATGCAACCAATTTTTGAAAAAAAAGAAGGAAGACCAAAAATAGAGGCAATCCGCAATGCCAAAACCCTTAACACGTTTTTGCAAAAATGCCCCAAACTGTTAAATGTAGCAACAATCCCAAATTTGGAAGATCAAAGTGCCAATGAGAGAGCACACCCAAAAGGATTGGAACAAAACACCTAAGTAGGAGTAGGAGAAATGGAGACAAGTGTTGCAAAATGTAGCCAAAGGAATCACGTGAAGAAAAACGTGGCCACCATTTCAATCTTCAATGACATCATTAAATAGCTCAAAACTTCCCCCAAACTCCATGCCTAGGTGAGAAAGGGCAAAATTTTTAGGAGTTTGCAGTGTGTTGAAGATTTAATCCCTCAAAATGTGGCATTAAGAAAAACGTGGTTGCTGATTTAGGGCAAAAACCAGTCAATGCATACTCCAAATGTCACGAAAGGTGTCCAAGAATGCATGGAAATAGGATGCAAACCAAAACGCCTCCTTCCTCCAACAATCCCTCCACAAAATTTGCCTTGAAATGGTCAAAAATCGTTTTTCCTTGCATTTCGGGTTTTTTGGAGCAAAAGACAAGTTCGAATTTGCATAAGGGAATGCAAATCGGGTTTTTGGGAGAAGAATACAAGTTTTAATTTCACTTTTTCCACTTACAAGCCAAAATCGGGTTTTTTTAGACAAATGACAAGTTTTATTTTTTACTTTTTCACTTGCCAAGCCAAAATCGAGATTTTTTAGACAAACTGCAAGTTTTAATATTGTCAAAAATGCACTTGCAATGTAAAATCGGGTTTTTTGGAGCAAACTGCAAGTTTTAATTACTTGTAAAAGGGAAATAAAATCCCTACAACAAGTTAGAAATACTTGCACATATGTAATGGGAATTTAAAAACCCTATTACATGCAAAAACCATTAAAGTAGGGGTTTTTTGACCAAACTGCAAGTTTACTTGTAATTGAGCCAAAAAATCCCTATTTAAACTAAACAAGACCAAAAAACAATAAAAAAGACAAAAACAAGAAAGGGAAATTTAAAACAAATTGCAAGTAACATTTTTTAATAAAAATGCACATGTAATAAACTAAAAATTCCCCTACAATAACCAAAAACAATGAATATCATTAAAACTTGCAATTTGAAGAAAATTCTCCACCTGCAATCGAGGTTTTAAAACCCGAAATTGAAGGAAAGACATAGCAAACGAACCCATAATTTGACGAAATTTGAAACGTAGTTCGAGGATAGACTGAGGATTAAGCCAGTCCAAGGATTTGTCAAAATTATACCTAGGGAAGCATGCCATAGAGTAAAAATTTTCATTTTTTCACAAAAATTTCATGTAGTGGTCCTTCATTTTTGGAAACAAAAATGAGGACAACACAAGCTATGCCATATCCTCACTTCATCACAATAATTGCAAAAGATAAATCAACTTGATTATTATAAATATAGAACAATAACCAATACTTTGAGAAGTAGAGTGACTTATTACATACCAATTTGGCCCCATGGCATTATAATTTCATCTAGGCAAGCATAAAATAAGTTATAAATAGCAAAAGGAAAAGAAGAATGCCAACAACTAATTCAGTGAGGACCATATCAAAGATGTCATATTAGGAAACCCTTATCAAATTCTATGGTGCAACGGGGCACAATATTGTTAAAATCACCTCAACAATAGTGTTAGAAATGGGAAATCCTCCTTTGGTAACATACCCTTTAGGTTCCAATTCATATAGTTCATCCGCATGCCCAAGTTTCAGCACTTGTCTGAGAAACATGAATCCATTCTCAGATTGCAGACGGGAACAAAAATGTAGGAAAAATGATAAGCTTGTCAACATTTTTGTGAGAAGAATAGAGTTTTCATAGTGATCCTTTGTTGGATTGGAAATGCCAATGTCAATACCCACTTCTCCGGTCAATAACTTCCTTCCCTTTGTTCAAAACATGACTTGCAAGCCATCTCCATGGCCACCCATCCCACTATTGCTGTTGCAATCGCTGTTACTACTGTTATTAGCAAACCCATTTGCATTCACTTATATAATCATGCACCAAAAGAAACAAGATCCACTGTTTTCTTTTTCATAGGCCTAAAAGGCAAACCAAGATTAGTTTTCACCTTTTCCTTCCTACAATTGTTCATCTTTGCCAGCACACCCGTCTCCAATGAAATCCCTCTCTTTATGCTTTGATGGACGTCCATAGCCTACTCAAAAGCTCTCCTTTCAGCATTTGCAAGGAGGATTCCAACAAAGGTTGTGGAATCTGGCTATTACACGGTACACCTACCAATTGCATTTTTCTTGAAAGTTTCTAAACCTTGTTTTTTCTCTTGAAATTCTACTATTCTTTATGCTTTGATGGGCATCCATACTCTGTCCTCCCATTGCTTCCTGCAAATCAGAAGGGGGGCACCACTTCTCCTTCCACAACAGCCATACTTGTACCATAACTCTCTCTAACCCCCATTTTTTCCTTTTTCTTTTTGTTTTATTTTTATTTTGCTTATTTAGTTTCCCACTCCTGGCGAGGAATGTGACGCTTTTAGTCAAGCCAAGCAGAAGCTTTTGTTGATGAAGTATTTGTGAAGAAACAATGTTAGGAAGTTGTCAGTATGTTAGCTTTTACAGTACTATATTGTTTGGAAACTTGCAGTATGATATCCTTTACAATATTACATTATCTTCAGTACTTTATAAATTGTTACAGTTGTTTTAATAATCCACTACTACATTTCTTAGGTACGATTTGGTTGATCTTACCCGGCAAGCATTGGCGAAACTTGCTAATCAAATTTTCCTGAATGCCGTGAAAGCTTTTAATGCAAATGATGTTGAGCAAGTGGGTATCCAAGGAAAATTATTTCTAGACCTGATAAGAGATTTGGACATCCTCCTGGCGTCTGATGATAATTTTCTACTTGGAACATGGCTGGAAAGTGCAAAGCAACTGGCGGAAAATCCCGAACAGCAAAAACAGGTGAGCAAACATTGATGCTCACTCAAAATCTGGAAAAAGTGCATTACACAAGATTTATTAGAATTTATTTCCCTTTTGAATGAGATAGGAAAAATTGTTTAAGCCTTCTGCATTTGTTAGGATTCTTCATGAACTACCACCCATAAACTTGTTTGTTTTACATGTGCAGTATGAATGGAATGCAAGAACCCAAATAACAATGTGGTTTGATAACACTGAAACAGAACCTAGTTTACTTCGTGATTATGGTAACTCAAATTTTTCAAGTTATATATTTACGTGAATTTCTTTGGTGCATGTTAATGTGACACATTGATCTCATTTTAATAGTTCTCCACCTCTACAAGACCAATCCAAGCTATGCTATAGAAGATAAATCCTAAAGCAATCTTTTTTCTGAAACCTGGCATATACTTTGTCTATTTTTGGTTGTTTTGCTGCAGGAAACAAATATTGGAGTGGGCTTGTGCAAGATTATTATTTACCTCGAGCAGAAATCTATTTCTACCATTTACTAGAAAGTATGAGAGGCAACAAGGCATTTCCATTTGACACATGGAGAAGAGATTGGATATCGCTCACAAACAATTGGCAAGATAGTACTGATATTTATTCAGTGAAAGCACGAGGAAATGCTCCCAACATTTCCCGAGCATCATTCAAGAAATACTTCTAAGGATTGGGTATTGCATCTGTGGATTACTTATCAGCTTCATATACTTTTTTGCAGTTTAGGACAATAATATAGAACAATGAATTGTGCAAACAACTTTTCTTAATTTATTATGTAAAAAATTATTGGCATTGCCACTGAATAGTTCACTCCGTGTCTTTACATTAAATGCAAAGTTAATCTTTAACTACTCCATTTGACCATTTGACCCTTGGCTTAATTTTAAGTAAATACTTTTGCAAGATTAAACTACAGCAAATCGAAATTAACATATGAACAGAATGTTGTAATCAATCATAAATTAACATGTACTTTATTTATTTTTTATTTGAAGAGTCTGACGTTACTCTTACTTATAACTCTTAAATTTATTTTAGGTGATATATGTTTGCATAAACATGAAAACTAATCAAATTTTATTTGTTTGAGCCACTAACAAAATGCTAGGATACCATGTAAAACAACCCCTCACAGATATGAACACATCAAAATCGAAGTTGAGACCTTGTGAATTGTAACAGTCGTATTAGTTAGTAGTTGAGATCCGTAGTGTTTTTATTTCTGGATGTTTAATGCAGATGAAGTATTTTGAATTGACTTAACAAAGGAATTTGAAAGTGCATTTAATACAGGTTAATGTTAAACATAAATTTTAGGTGCCTAAAGGTTGTAAAGATGATGTAATGATTAATAGATAGATACATAGATAAAGATTTCAATACTGTCCACAAGACCGAATTCATCTACAGAACCCCAATAATAAAAATCATAATTAAAGAACTGAGACATTGCTGAAAGAAAAAGAGGGTTCATGCAGTTAAGCCCTAGTATGAATTGCTGCTATTATTTTGCCTTTTGACGTTCATTAGTAAAAGAGGGGGTTGGAAGGGGGAGGTAAATCAGTATATGCTAATCCCAAAATAATTCAACATTAATTATCATTAATAACTTTTCCAAGCATCTCAACTAACCTCAAACCCAAATCATTATTAGCAACATTTATTGTTCTTCCTTAATAATGAAGCGACTAATCAAATGATGAACATCAACACACATGCACACAAATGAACATTAGATTTATGTAGAAACCCAGAAGGGAAAAATCCACAATGAGATTAGCTGTGTGGAGCTATTGTCTAAATTTAGCCTCACAAAAATACTATGAACTTACAATATGAAGTAGAGACCAACCTACTAGAGACACCGATCCCTAATTACGTTTGCAAGCACCAACCTAGAGGAGACACCAATCCCCTAATCCAAGATCTGAGCAACAACTCAATATGTGAGACACCAATCAAGATATACAAAAGATATGTTATGTGGACCTTCACAAAACCTTCAACCTCTATTAGATTTGATACACATCAAAACACTTAATCAATGTAAATAGGATTTGCAAATTGATTTGCACACTTCAACTCTTCTCTACTATAGACAACTCACTCAACTTTTGCCACATCCACCACACATACTCAAAACACACTAGGAATAAACCTAGATCAACATTACATATGCATTGCAGTGATAATTATATTCACAATTTGGCCTAGAACATAATTACACCATTTGCAAGTCGACCTCGAATAAATCACTTAACCAAATGTGTAATAGGCCCAGTCCTAAAGCCCACATGTTATACACTAGAAGAAGGGGCATGCTATGTGTTATCCAACATAGACTCAATTGGTCTTAAACAACTTTCACATACCTCCTCTAGTTGGCATATGTTATCTTCCTCTAGCGCATCAATTTGGAAGACTAGAATAGTTGGCCAACTAACATAGTGAACACTTTGTCACTTCTAACTTTTTGTCTGCTGAATATTAGCTTGTACAACTCTGGAATCTAACACATGATACTTAGTTCATCATTACTTCCAAACTGCAAGCCATAAAACATTTTTGTGATAGAATGCATTACATAACATTTAAGTAATAGACCTCAATAACATACCGCAAACACTTCTAGATCACCTTTAACAACTTGAATAGATGTATGATAAAATTATAAACATCGTATAAGAGAGTTATCAACATAGCTTGACACTAACCTTCTAGAACTCAAATGATCAAACATAGACATGACAAAAGTAAATAAAGATGTTGTAGCTATCAAATAGTTGAAATCAAGTACAATTACATTTAATTCTCATCGATTGCTTTGTCATCAATGATTGACTCCTTTGACATCAATGACAATACAATGTCTAGAGTGTTGTCCCCTTCACAATCATAAGCAATTAGTAGAGACCCTTAGCCTATTTTATTTTGCATAGGCTATTTAGAATGTAAAAGGAGAATAATTGATTAATTAATTAAGTTTTGTAAATAAAACCATATCCAAACAACTTACATTTAGTTAATGAATTTTACCAAGTGGACAATTTAAATTAAAAAGTGTCATTTATGCAAACACAAAATATAAAGTTAAATTATAAAGTCACTTTTGGAGGAAAAATAAAAAGTGATGGAAAATAATGTTTATTTATTTCTAAAAAGCACATAGAAAGGAGGATAGAGAGGAAAAGGCTCATTTGTGACAAGTTATTTTCAAAAACCTTAGTTTTGGAGATTGAGCACTTGTTCATCTTTCCTTTCTATGATAAAAACCCTATGGCATTAGTTTTGAGAATGGAAACCCTCTTATCCAATTTACAAGTGGATTCACTCAAGATTTACAAGTATGCTTAATATTTTTAATTTATGGAGACTTATGGTAAAGAGTTAAACTCCATTACCCATGTTAAAATTACTAGAGCATTGTTGAAAATATTTGCAAAAATTGAGGAGAAGCTTGTTTAGCTTGTCATCAACATGGTGAGACTAGTCATACCATAGAACATGTTGGTCGTACCATTTTCTTGCTACAATGGAAGGCCATAGTAGTGAAGGCAGAACATCGGGCTTCCAAAAAGGGAAGTGTTGCATCCTAAGAAGAAGGTATTTGGGATTTTTGAGGGATTTTGGATCCCATATGCATATCGCAGCCCATGTTGGATTAGCATTTGATTTGGAGGTGATCGTTGTCATTTTTTAGATTTCTATCCATAAACACAATAATAAAGGGAGATTGAATAGCTTGGGAAGATGCACTCCCTTATTCGATTTGATATCAGCAATTAATATTATTATATCAAAGGTTTCAAAAACATATGTAAAGGTTAGAACTTGCATGCATTTCTAGTTATATATGTTTGTATTATCAAATACTTTTTCTTGGTAAATCAATGATTTATATCATTAAATTTTAAACTATATAATAGTTTAGTCACATTTTAAATAATTTTTGTGTTTGTACATTTCTCTTGTAAATGTAATATCTATTCATGTATTGCTACCTCTTGTCATTTTGTCAAACATTTGCAAAATTACAACAACAAAAAATTATTAGTTGAGAACTTTATAGTGGTATCGCAATTGGTTTTCCTCCCAACCTATTAGGAATTTGATTGCAAAAGGATAGCTCATGTGTAATCTAGTGAAAGAGCTAATAGGTATTACTAGAGGAATCTAAGAAGATGCTATAATTTTTTAATGAACCCAAAAGAAAAGTTTCCTTTGGTAGATTTATAGGTTGAAAAATATATGGAAGAACCCATAGCTGATAGGGAAAGAAGAAATAAGGGAATAGCATAGAACAAATACTTAATGCTCTTGCTAGAGGATAATAGCAATTGACAAATTTATTGATAGTCACAAAATATGAATATTCCAGGGTTGATTAGAACAATAATGAGGAAGCTAGCAACTCTGGGAATAATACTTCTAACAAACAATAGCAAGATAGTTGTTGGATCAATACCTATACCTTTAATGCCTTGATTTCTAAGAAAAAAAGAGGGTAATGGGGGACCACAAAATGATGGAGACAATTATCTAGATTATCTACATGAGTATCAATCATTAGGAGATAATTCCATGTTTTTATTGTCTTTGACTGATTTTTGCCAACTAATATTTAGGAATGGGCTCAAGAGGGACAATGTACACCTAACTAGGACTTCCAATGAATGTGGGGTAAGTTGTGCATACCTACTTTTAATGGCTCTGACCAAAAACTAGATATGCATTTTTTTAGTAAACACCATGTTCGAAAATGATTACATAGAATATATCACACTTATCTAAAAAGGGATGTCCATGAGTGGTGGTACCATGTGATCATGACACAAGGGCATAGTCTTAGAGACTCTTATGCAGATTTTAGCCAAAATGCATTGATTGTTTTGATAAGAATGATCCAAAACTACTCAAGAAGCTTGCACAACTAAAGTAGTACATGCTTAATTGATAATTATGTGTGCTTTTTAAATACTCAAAAAAGTTTCAAGATGTATTAGTGTGATAAACCTCTGATACGAAAAATATAGAATAGATAAGAGGTATCCCAACTATAAGACAAGGAGAATCTGATAACATTAATACCATCAAACCATTAATTATTGATCTCCTTACAATAAAGACATCGAGCTTTATTTAAGGAGGTAAACCAATTCCTTAAGAATCACATTAATTGATGATCAATTAAAATTTTGAAGTTGTGCAATTACAACATATCAAATGAACATGTCTCTATACTCCAAGAGACACAACCAATCGGTTGTGTGTGTGTGTGTAGAAATTAAACTGGGCATTCATACATATGGCCTTGATAACCCCGAAAGGGGAACAAAGCACCTCGATCCGATATAAGGGTTGAGTGACCATACATTCACATGCATATACACATACAAATACACATACACATACACATACACATACACATACACATACACATACACATACACATACACATACACATACGCATACGCATACACATATGCATACACATACACATACACATACACATACACATACACATACACATACACATACACACATACATACATATATATGATAAGAATGATTTAGAACTACTAGTCAAGAAGCTTGCACAACTAAAGTAGTACATGCTCAATTGATAATTATGTGTTCTTTTAAAAGACTCAAAAAGGTGTCAAGATGTATTAGTTTGATAAACCTCCCATACAAACATCTAGAACAGATAAGAGATATCCCAACTATAAGACAAGGAGAATTCGATAACATTACTACCATCGAACCATTAATTATTGATCTCCTTACAGTAAAGACATCAAGCTTGATTTAAGGAGGTAAACCAATTCATTAAGAATCACATTAACTAATGATCAGTTAAAATGTTGAAGTTATGCAATTACAACGTATCAAATGAACCATATATATACCTGGTATCAAAGTATGTGTGAAATCTTTGGAAGTTTTCTTTTGCCCATATCCTTTGGGGGATATGGAAAGAGAGGAATAATAGAATATTCAGGAATGATATTAACACCTCTGAAGTGGTGTGGACCAAGATAAAAAATAATTGTGTAGAGAATGTGATGGCCAGGGGGTGCATTGTTTTTAGCAATAAGGAGGATTTTGATGTTCTCAAAAGCTAGAATATCCTAGCCTATATGGGCATTGACATCAACCAAATCAATAGAAGTATGAGTTGCTAGTATTTTCCCCCTAATGATTGGTTTAAGGCCAACTTTGATGGTGCGACGAAAGGGAACCCGAGACCTCCTGGTTGTAGTGGTGTTATCCGGAATGGTGTTGGCTTTTGTACTAGGGCGGTTGCCTATCCCTTGGGAATTCAGACCAATCATCTAGCGGAAGCTATGGGTGCCCTTCAATCAATTAAATTAGCCTATAATATGGGGGTCAACATGTTATGCTTGAAAACATTATTAATTGCCTCCTAGGTAAACACCAACCCTCGTGGATGATTAAAAACATCATTGATTCCACTAGGGAGTTGCTTCAGGGGTTTAAAAAATGCCACATTTCCCATGTTTACAGAGAGGCCAATAGGTGTGTTGATTGGGCTGCCAATGAGGCAGTACGGAGCAAGCAAATTATAACCTGGAATTGCGAAGGGGAGCTCCCATGTGCGACACATGATATCTTAACTTATGAAAGATTGGATGGTAAGCAAGGCAAGATTTGAAATCATTTCCCGAGGTGTTAGGAGAGGTCGTGGTAGCAGGAGCTAGTTTTGTATGCAGCCGAGAAGGAGGTACAGTAATTATTGCAAGATCACTTCGCATGCTTTATGGGTGTTTTTCTCCCTCTCGAGAAAAAGTATTAGAAACTCCCATAGAATTCTAGTGGTTTCTCATAGAAAGTTTATTGCGAAGAAAGGTATCTACTGGAAATTACATATGATAGATATCAATAACATTATGGGTGGGAAACGCAAGAGAACGAAGGCTACCACCATTGATAAATGGAGGAATTGTCCGCAGGTCTGGGCGGTACTTCAAGCTGCCAAGATGACTGATTTCATGAAGCACATGTAGGAGAAGTGGCCTGAAATTACGAGAATCTTCAAGAAAGGCTAGAATGAAGGCACTTTAACCATATGCAATAGGAAGGTCAAGGTGATTGAAACTATGATCGCTGAGGCAACGGGTCTTCCAATGGATGACATGAAGTTCTACAGGGACAAAAAGATTTCAGATGCTGTCGTGAAGAAATTTCTGAAGGATGAGGAGGAAAAAGCTAGACTGGTGAAGGGCAGCCATACCTACTTCTTGCCAAAGGTAATTAAATTAATTTGGTGAAGGGTTTTACTTTCTATAATGGAATTTATCACTCTCTATGGTAGATATACTAGGGTTTACAACTACCATTTTTGTCTTACTTAATCACTTTAGGTATAAAGATAAAATTCCTATTTCATATTATCTTTTCTATGCCCTTAATGCTGGGATGAAGGATGCAATATCCAACCCCAATATCAACCCAACAATGCATGAAGGTTTGATGGTGATTTTGTATAATCACATCAAGAACACTACCGTCCATCTGAATATAGCTGAGGTCTTCGAGTCAGAAGAGGATCTCGATGACTCTGATCATAAGGAAGGTGAAGGCTATGACATAGAAGCTGGGATAGTGGATGACCCCCAAATTGTTGGGTCGAGCAGGAAAAATAAAAAAATAGAGCATGGGAAATAGAATAAAGGGTCAACCAAAAAGAAGCAAAGAGGGGAGGATGAGGATAGCTGGTATGAGGAGGATAATGAGACTAATAACAACATGGATACTGAAAGCAAGGAGGTTCAACTCCTCGTGAGCCAGAAGCAGAAAAGGAAAACTCCTAAAACTAAGGATGTGGGAACCAAGAATCGGTTGCCTCTCATGAATGATTCTAAGGATAAGGGCCTGATGGGGGAGGATACAACCATGAAAGAAGCTCAGAGCTCTAATGTCAGGGAGGTGGGACTGGAAGTGAATCTTGAGACTATAGGTGACAAGACCCAGAAAGCACATCACCTGGATATTGACCTCTATATCAATAATGGCATGGATAGATTCAAATAGGTGCTCCTCTAGATGCAAAAGGAAATTACTGGCATTAAAACCAAGCAAGCCTAGGAAGCAAGAAAAATTGAGACTTTAGAAGCTTTAGGCTCGGGTAAATTCAATTCCCTCCCTGATTGTTTTAGTGAGCTTACCAAATCTATTAGTAATGTAGAGGAGATCATCAATGCTAATTGAAATAGCTTTCTTAGCCTGGAGAATAGAGCAAGGGCCATTGAAAAAAGACTTGATGGAGTTGAGAACACGAACACGCTAAAAAAGATTGGTGAGCAAATTCATAAGATTCTTAAGGTTGCCTCGGCTAGTATGAAGGCTCTTATCAGTAAGCTTGAGAATGATCATGGGGATAAGGCTTCGATGGGCATCATTGAAGTAGAGGAAGATACCCTAGAGGATAAGGAGATTGGGCATGGGAGAAGAACGCGGGTGAGCACTAGAAAGATGCAAAGCCATAGCAAGGAAATTGAGGAAATCAAGCAAGAGGCTAATAATATGGAATAGCTGGAGCTAGAGGCTACTGAAATGCTTCAGAACTTAACCTAAATTTGGGCTCTTTCTGTCGGTCCTTTTGGTTTTTGACTAGCTGTCTCTAGTTTGTTGGCGTTTTGCTCGTCAGCTGTCCTTTTCTTTGGTGTTGTCTTTTGCATTTTGTTGTGCTTTAATGTAAATCTTTTGATCTTTTGGCTGTAATGGGTTTCAGGTGCCAATCAAGACTTGTTTTCCCTTATTACATATCAAATGAACATATCTCTATACTCCCAGAGACACAACCAATCAGTTGTGTGTGTGTGTGTGTGTATATATATATATATATAATGATTGCAATTATCTCATGGAAGGGAGATATTGATTTTATTCTATCTTGTTTCTTATTCTAGCTTCACAAGAGCTCGAGGAGAGCTAGGCCGAAGGCCCAATAATTGGGTGCATACATCAACTAGATTTATATTAGAGACAACCCCATCATCATTGCAAGTACTCATTGCCAAACCAAAAACAACATATCAAATCGTTGTTGCATGTTATCATCTCTAAATCAAACACATCATCATTATATTCCATATTTGATATAGCAACTATATTGCTAATAAACGATATAAATATTATAGTCATTGCAAGAGTTGAAAGATCATAACTGAGACAACAATCTAATCACTATAAGCGATATTGCCTTACCAATCTTTGCATACATTAAAGGATTAATATCTGAAATAGTAATTAGATCGCTATAAGTAATCATAGAAAAAGATCACAACACATTTTCCATTGACAAATTAGGAAGGCTAATATGATCATTGTTAATTAGTATTTCACTATATAAGTTATTATAAAAATCAGACATTGTAATTTAAGAAGTGTAAGTAATTCCTTAGTTATCCAATAAGGGACATTACAAGTGGTACTAGAGCTTATAATCCTGCCAGCCTATGAGAAAAACATTCTAGATGGGAATAAGATGAAGATCATTTGATGATTGATACAAACTATGACACAGGGTAAGTGCACCAAGATGCTGAACAAAAATTTGGACACCATCCCAAAAAAACCAAAATTCAACATAATGTGTATGGGTTATTTGAAAAAAAAAACATGTATGCGTTATGGTCAAGAAAATTCGAACCATAACGTGTATGGGGTTTTATTAGTAAAAACACCATGTACCTATTACTAATAAGATTAGTAATGTGTATGTGGTGTTTTTAGTGGTGTTTTTACTTAAAACACCGTGTGCGCATTTTTAATCTTATTAGTAATGCGTACATGTTTATCTGATGATAAATTTTTTTGGAGGGCTTGACTGGGTCCATTTTACCCACAGCCTAGTCAAAAAACCCATGGCGAGGAAAGCATAGTGCTTAAAACCCTAATGTGATTTGAGTCCTATAGGGGAAAAAATGTCATGCCATCGGAGAGGTAAGGTTACAGCTTATTTATGCATTTTTTGTTTGCTATCTTGAATTTCACTATAGTTTTGTAGTTTTTGATTAATTCTATTTTATGTTATAAATTTGATATCAGATGCTCAACGAAACAACCCCCCTCAAGGAAACATTCCCCATCAACAAAAATGCCCCGTAATCCTTCTAATCCTCTGATAACCCCTTCCCAAACCACACAGGAGGATTTACTAGGTTGTTTAGCACAAAATAGTGTCACCATTACCAACCTTGTGGCTAGATTGAAAGAATCAGAGCACCTGCACTATGTAGACCTTTCCCAAGCCCTAGAAACAATGGTTGATAGCGTTGACAAAGTTTCAAGACAAGTCATTGAATGAGGTGCATATAGAAACTCATGTCACAACTTTGACACACAAGGTCTCTCATATATCAATGTTATAAAGAACAAGGAAATAAGAAAAGCACAAATATGTCCTCTTTTCACTGATCCCCAAACCCAAGAGACCTTACCTTTTAATTTAAAAGGTTTCCTATACATTGGTGTAATCAAAATGCCATGAAAACACAATTTTGGGATAGGTGGTGGATGGTCTTTGACCAACCTCCTTGCAATAACTTTGAGGTGCCTTTATATTTTTTGAGGAAACTATATTGCAAGTTCATCTTGAATGACATCCCTAATTATTTTGATATGAGGGAGTTCCAAGGCAAAGGTGGAGGCTCTACCCAAGATAGACCAGGGGCTCAATGGGTACAGAATGTTTAGAATCAGATTCCATGTGCTAAGAAACCCTTGGTGCACATGATTGTTCCTGTATCCCTGAAGGAGTCTATGGAGATGGAGACTCTTTAGGCAACTGCATCACTGACCAACACCATTATCTAGCATGGGATGCAATTGTCACATCCTCTTGGCCCAGATGATGGTGTAGAAGCTCATGATGGTGTAGCAGTAGACGATGGTGTTGTAGCTATACCACCTATTGGTAGCATGCCCAACAGTCACCAATGCATCACCTGCTTCGAGGTATGCTATGGGCTAGATGACACTACACATGCATATGGTTCGAGCAACCATCAGTAAACACATTGTGGGGCTAGTTGTGAGGTTGGTGGACTAGATGACATGACCCTCACATATGACCTTATGCAACATCTCTTTGGTAGTCAAGTATGTTGATTTGAATTTATAATGTTTTATTTATTAAATACTTTAATTTTTCAAGTGTAAATAGATATTTAATTATACTTCAAATTAAACTAATGCAAACATAATTATGCATTTTAGGATTTAGAAAATTTGAGTACGTCATCCACCACACCTATCACAACTCTTGCACCTGTATCTTCATCAGAGGTAAAAAATTTACAATTCATGAGAAAATAGAATAACACCTTGAACTTAAATTAATGTTTTATAATGCATATTATTTGTCTAATGTATCTTTGTGTGTGGTTTGATAGGTGTTGACTGTGGACCAGCTTTCACAAGTTCATGATGCCACAACTATGACCATTTCATTTATCCTAGAGAGCTATATGGTATTCTTCTTTGTACACATCTTGTTTATGGTTTGTATTGAATATGCATCTCATTTGAATTTTAATTAGTTGACTTTATGCTAACATTATATGTTTGTGTATATTAATTATGTTACTCTTTTAGAATATGTCACATGTGGCTGAGACAAAGGTCATCCTCGAGGATGCCTATTCGAAAAAAGGTGACTAAGGACAATTTTAATCAAGATACAATAGTGTTAAGAGCTTATACGCGTTATTATAGCATGATTTAATTTTGTTTTTTCAAATTATTATGATTATACATGTTCATGTATATTGATCAAGTCTAACCTCTTCTGTATTCTACATGTACAACGTTGGCTAGGATCGTTTACAACAATGATAAATGCACTTGATCATGCATTGGAAGAGGACATGCAGGAGGTATATGTTTTTAAAATTTTCTCAATTTCATGGTTATATGCATGTGTACATTCATTGTATATTATAATCTTATCATTTTACATACAGGGAACATCGATGCATGTTTCATCAATGATGACCCCTACTAGGACAACAGGAGAACCATCAGAGCCTCTAGTACACATTTATCCTATATTATAAATATTTGTTTAAATAGAAGTAGATATATATTTATAGTTTATATTATCTTGTATCAATTATATTTTAACTAGTCTATCCATTTTCACAATTTGAGCATAACATGGATCCTCTACCTAAGTGATTTGGTAGGATTCATATTAGTTAAAGGGGTCAAAGGGGGCCATCATTTGTTGAATGAATTTCAGCAAAAAAATGACAACATGAGGTAATCAACAATTCAATTGTATAGAAATAATAATACACTGGTTATTTTGATGTTAATTTGACAACTGCAAATTATTATTGACATAAGCAATCTAACTTGTTTGAATTGTTGTTCTGCAAGCATCTACAGAGCCACACACTACTTCAAAGAGGCTTGATTTTGATGATCCACCACAACTATAGAATTTTTCAGAGTTATATACTATTAGTTGTGGCCACTATATATTGAACTTGAGATGACATATATGTCATAGTTTTGTAAAACTTGTATTGATTTGGCACATATGTCAGTTTTGTACATTTTATTGAGGTGGCACATATGCCATTTGTTGTACATTTTATTGAGTTGCACATATGCCACAATTCTCTCTCTCTCTCTCTCTCTCTCTCTCTCTCTCTCTCTCTCTCTCTCTCTCTCTCTCTCTCTCTCTCTCTCTCTCTCTCTCTCTCTCTATATATATATATATATATATAAGACGATATTCAATCTAATTTGTTCGTTGTGTGCATATATACTTTGAACAATTTATTAACATTTTAAGAATTGTTAAGTTATGAACAATCTATATTGATTGTAATAAGAATGGTTATATTTTGAACCATATGATAAGGAAAATATTAATAGATAGGACTTATCAAACAAGTCTGGTTACTTTAGAAAGGTTTCTTCTATATATATTCATGTTACTATATTTCTTTTCTCAATGACATATTACAATTAATGGTCCTCTCCCTCTCATACTCTTGGTCTTAATTTCTCTTTTATAATGTTAAGGGAGCGCTTCAAACTATTACATTATGAAAAGACACAACTATTTATAAGATACAACTATTTGTTTGCTTTAACATTACAACTTTTAATCTTCATTTACATTCTCGTGATGAAGCATATTGTAATGAAAATACATTTTGCATGCAACATTTTATGATTAAAATTAAATCCCCTTTAATACATATCCTCTTTGATAAGATGTTGTAATGATTAATTTGCTCACTTTAAACTAAATTTCCACAACCCATTAATTGCATTTTACCTAATTAACATTCTGGCTGAGAACATTTTCTTGAATGAATCATTTATCCTGTCAATGAAAATTCAATTTTTCTATCATTACTTTTCATCTTTTCATTTCTCACATTTTGTATTTTTGCCTCTGTTAAATACTTGCATTTAGGGGAAATATGTTGTATTTCTTACCCAACAATTTCCCACTCTGAAACTTTTAAACTCATTTAATCTCTTTCATGAAATTTTTTTACTTTCATAGTGAAAATCATTATGCAATTACTCATTATATTATTAATGAAAACTACATAGCCTCATTCTCATATTTGATTTTTTAAGTTCAGCTTCAAGACAAGTCATGAACCTTTTACTGGGTCTTGATTGAAAACTAGACTCTCCATATCAATAATGCAGTTTATAATTGCCAATGGATGTGTTTAAATTGCGAACTGCTATCGAACAGTTGCAAAACAGTAGTAGATGGAGTCAAGTTTTGACTAGTCACCTCATGTGATTATGTCGTTGTTCTTGCAGTTTTCAAATATGACCATTTCTGCTTTGTGGTGTGAGCATCCTTCACCTTTCCACTTTGTCATTTTACCAGGAAGTGAAATTAATTCCCATTTGTGAAACCATTGTATCCTCTAATCATTTTTGCCCATGTGACTTTTACTTTCAAGATTAAATTCACTTAATGCCTCTTGTGCAAGAATATTTTCATCACCTTCAAATATTTTGACAGAAGTGAAAATCATGATCTACATATTCCCGCCTCTTTCCCCTTAAAAGATTATAAAATGCCTTTGCACTTTAGGGCGTTTCTTAGCAAGGATATCTTCAACACATTCATGTCTCCCAAATGTCTGTAGAGGGTTGTGGATTTCAGCTTTACTCCCATGACATAATTTTTGGTACATTTTTAATTCTAGTTAATATTAACTTATTTCGATGAGATAATCGGATTCAATGAAATGTTTTTGGCATCTCATCTGTGGAGATGTTTTATTGAAAATGTATCTCTCTATATTATAATGGATATCCATTATATCCATGGCAGCCACGAAACCGCATTCCTTCGAGGCAAAAGGTTTGCGTGCCATGTTTGTGCTTACACATTTCGCATATGAATCTCCCAAAGTAGCTGCAACATCTGTAGCAACCAATACCGAAAATTTCCCTTCACGAAATCCATTCAATGTCTTTTCTCGTTGATATGAGAAATATTACCACGTAAGGCGTCGCAGGTAATTCTACCACCCAGAGCTTCTAAAACATTATCAGCATCTCAATTTGTTTGTTTGAACACTATAGTTCCCTAGTATGGACCGCTTAGAGGTGGCGGTTGTTGCTACTGCATAAAGTTCGATTCCTTCTGCCAATTTTTCATCACCGTCACCCACCAAGTTGATTGTCATTGGCTTATCAAGGTGTTTTCCTGCCAATTTCTACACCCATGCATACTGGAATTCCTTTTCAAAATATTCTCTATTGCATCGAAATCTTGCAGATTTTACAATCGTCTCATGGACCATATTTCTATTGGATATTTTAATGAAACAACTCATACGCTTGCATCTAACAATATTCCTCTGTCCTCAACTTCCTCGATGGGTGTTCATACCCGGTTCCAGAGCTTCTGCATTGGCACGGGTGGCAAAGGTTTTAGGTTTCGGCTTTCATTGTCTGCTCAATTGCATTTGATTGAAAATTCTAAAGCCTTCTTTATCAAATCCATTTTGTGTATATCCAGCAATCATCACATTCTGTGTGTCAATATTCCTTTCAAGCATATTGTCTGACAATTCTCTTGCCTTGTCTGAGCTCCCAGATTTTAAATGTATGTCTACGAGATTGCACGGGCATAGAGGATATCAACAGAGTTTGTGGAATTCACTGACAATTGCTTTGGCTTCGAAATATCGAAAGCCTTATTGCCAAATCGATAACATGGAAACCCTAAATTTCCATAGCGCAGTATGTTAAGGCAACTTCATTTTTATCGGTGAGACATGCATGTTCGATGAGACCAATTTTCCTTTGTTAGATGACCATTGTCATATCGATGTAATTATGTCGATCCATATTTCGAAGAAAGATTTCCATGCATCCCACGGATGTCTTTAGTTTTTAATTTTAATTTCCAAACATGAAACTAAGGTAAAGGGCCCACTATACTATAGCGGAGGCAGCGATGCTTAAATTGTTATTAATCGGTTTACATTCAATCAATCAAAGTGTCAGAATTCTTTGCATAAATTTGTTTCTGAATATTTGTTAGGTACAAGTTGCATATTTTTTATGCAAAATATTGATTTCAAAATATTTTGGCAGTGTTTCATTGGCATCTAGATACCAACGGAAGAGAACACACAGGAAACTGTGTCTGTGTTAGTGCGTTGTAGGTCATTATTAGTATGGCTGGCAACAATGGAATAACAGGGATTTTCAAGAACAAGATGCAATCCGTTCACCTAGCCACATGTCTTACGTGTGCTTCCATATTTTGGATACTAGTCTCAATGTGGTGAACACTGAAGAATAGGGAGTAATGTACCTCACTTGTTCATGGCCCATTAATTCATTCAAATATGCTAACCCAAGTCTTTGTCTCTGCCACTCTACAATGCCAAATACTCCATTGTCTCCCCCAGTAAAACCTATAATTCAACGTAAATTCTGCTCACATTTTTACCATTTTATTTTATCTAAGTTTCAAGCATTCAAAAATAATGAAAGTGTGTCCCAAAGCACATCCGAAGTGATGTGCTTAGGAAAAATCCAACTGTTGGAGCATGGCTCTGCCTTAATCCTCCCCTTTTACTGTTTGTCTGTTAACTTTTGATCTCAATTACTTCATAGATAATTGGTATTATCTAAATTCCTAGTGTTGAATTTGGTTGACTTGTACAACTTCATCAAATATTTTGACCGTTGAGATCAAAAGTTGTACTTAGGCTATCAAAAGTTGTCAACAGTTTTCAATAGTTGTCAATAGTTGTGAAAAGTTGTCAATAGTTGTTGATAGTTGTGAAAAGTTGTCAATAGTTGTCAATAGTTATGAAAAGTCGTCTATAATTGTAAAAAGTTGTCAAGTTGTCAATAGTTGTCTATAGTTATCAAAAGTTGTGAAAAGTTGGCAATAGTTGTCAAAAGTTGTCAATAGTTGTAAAAAGATGTCAATAATTGTCAAAAGTTGTCAATAGTTGCAATCCAAAGTTGCAAGATAGCGTGAATCTCATTATGTTTTTCATATCCATGAACTACCAAAACGTGTGTGTTCAAGTGGTCATTTGTATGCTAGGCATGGTCCTGGCTGGGTCCCCGGGTTGCTCGAACATTCGACACCCTACCATCGCGACACCATTTCTTGAGTGCCCTGAGTTTTAAAAATTGCCAAAATTTGACGAGTTGTTTCTCAGAATCTGGGCCATGTATGAGTGATTCGTTTGAGCCCACAAGGTCACATTATACCCCTCTACAGTAACCTATCTTAGATTTTGAAGAGACAAAGAAATTCTCTTAAGGCAACGATTTTTCTATTGATACAAATATTGTCAGTCACATGCAATGCAAAGTTCCAAGATAGGGTGAATCATGTTTTGTGTCATATGCGTGAACCGTCAACACGAGCGTGTCTGGGTGGGCATTTTTGAGTGCGGGAGCAGCTAGTTTTTAACTAGTTTGTTGATGCATTTCCAAATTTTGGAGTGATTGTTCATATTTTGGATCAATGTTTGAATAATGGACTGTTTAGAGGTCCACATGTGTGTTTGATAGTCATTTTAAGGGTTATTGTCACCAAGGTTTATTTGTTTTCTCAGATTTGGCCTTTGTAAGCCTAAAATGACATTATTTTGCATTATGATGTAAAACATATTTTAAAGCCTCATTAGGCATTTGGTCATGTCATTTTGATGTTATGGAATCATCCTAGGAGGTTTAGTATGAATAGAAATGCATAAATGCCAAAAATGCAAAATTGAGCAAAAGTTGTCATTGTTGCTTGACAACGTTTTGCAACTTTTTGAGCAACTTTGCAAAATTGAGTAAATCGATGGTTAGGCAACCGATGAGGAGTTGGTTATGAAAAAGAAGGCATATACAATTCTTTTTGAATGATTGTACACAAGTTGGAATATCCAGGAGCAAGTTTGAATAGAATTTGAAGACAATTTCCAGATTTTTGCCTTATATTTTGTCATTTTGGTAGCAGCAGTTTGTGCAAAATGGATTGATCTTCTTATTGTTATTTCTTGGTGGCTTAGTGGATGATATTGTGTTGCTCAGGAAGTGTTTGTATCTTCTCTTAGTGCAAGTTTTAAGTTGTGTTTACAATTTGTCTCTTATTGCACTGCTCTCAGTCTGAGCAAGGGTTTAAGAGCCCAGACATGGTTCCAACTTGAAATCCCATTATGTTTTCTCAATGACCCTTGGTATTCAATTCATGGAACCTTTGTACAGTGTACATACTCTTTGGAATGTCCTGGAGGTTGTTTGGAAGCCACTTGCTATCATATCCAAAGCGAGCTCTGTCATAGCCCGACTAGGAATATGATTGTCAATTTTGTCTTTACTTGCAGGGATGAACAATTGTGAATGTGCCAAGTGTTTGGAATGGAAATATAATGCATAGAAGAGTCTCAGTGAAGTGATGGAGGTGTGACATGGTGTAGGAACCAATAAACCTCTTTAGTGAAGATTGTTAACTCTATAACCCTCAAAAGTGCCATTTTTCAGATCCGTACCAGTACAAACAGACCAAACAGCCTACCCTAGTGAATCCAAAATTTTGTCCAAAAGGTTACTCAGATCACCAAAGGTTTTGAGGGGGTCCTTTGAATTTTTTTTGAGTAATTTCACAAAAACCGGCAAGTTAGGGCTAATAGGGGTCTAACTAAAAAATAGGAAGAAGAGGGAGCGATGGGAAAATGGTGAGAAACCAATTGAAGAACCACTTGAATGGAGTTGAAACACTTACTAAACACCCCCTGAGACCCTTGCAAGTGTGTGTTGGAGGTTTGGATAATCTAATGGTTGGATTTACTCTAGTGAACCTCAGCCATGCTTGAGAGCAATTGTAGAAAACAAATTAATAGGGAGCACTCCAAGAGAGTTTGATTGTTTGACTTGTTGAGGGAAAAATAAAGAGTGATGAAATCCCATTAAAAAAATCCTTTACTTACCTATTGAGCAAGGTGTAACTCTTTTGTGAGAATCTCCCCATCAAAGTGGTATTAGAGCCAACTAAGATTTGGGAAGGAACCAATTGATGTCAGAGACTGAGTCAGTAGGAGAAAATAGCCTTAGGATGGTGACCAATGCAGAGTTAGCCAAAAAGGTAAAAGATCAAGAGGAAGAGAATAGACTCCTTGGGGTAAGATTGCAACAATTAGAGAGCTAACTAGGTGAAGTTGAAGACAGGATTGAGAAGGTAACAATCAAAATCAATGAAGGGAAGGGTAAAGAAGTAGTAGAAGAGGATGGCACACCTGAACCGGATCCTATTCTACCTGAAGAACCTTTCCTTAGAGACATCAAAGCCTTAGGAGGGAAGTCCTTAGAAGGAGTGACACTTTTTTGTGGAAAAATGGAACCAAAAGTGGCCATGGAATGGATTGAAGGATTGAAGAATCACTTTGAATGTAATGGGATTAGTGAAGCACAAAAGGCGAAGGTAGCCAAATCTAGATTGAAAGGAGAAGCCTTGACTTAGTGCAAGTTCATCCAAGAGGAGAGGCAAAAGGAGGGTAAGAACCCAATTGCCACTTGGAAAGGAATGCTAGCCAAGGTGAGAGAAGCCTATAACCCTGAAGACTATGGAATTCAATTACACAAGAGGAGACAAAACTTGAGACAAAGAGAACTAGATGTGAGCAGCTACACTGAGGAATTTAAGTTGTGTCTGAGATCTAAGGTGGTGGAAGATGAAAGCATCAAGGTAGCCAGGTACTTGAATGGTTTGAGAGGGAATATACAAGAAGAATTGAGTTTGTTGTGTCCTAGTACTGTTCATAAGTGCTCTCAATTGGCACTCAAGGTGGAAGAGAAGAGTAAAAAGAAACAAGAGCAAAGCAATAGAGGTAGAGGTAGGGGAAGAGATGGCAGAGGTCATAGAGGTAGCTATGGTGCAAGAAGTTTAGACCAAAGGTCCCAAGGGGAATCCAAGTTGGTAGAGGAGAGTGGGGATTCCAATAGCAAGAGAAGCTATAGAGGAAGGGGATCTAGAAACTCTAGTAGAGGAAGGTCTAGTGGACCAAGAAGAGGGTCCTTTTTCACCATAATGAAGTGCTATAATTGCCATCAACTTGGACACCCATCCTACTGATGTCTTGAGAATTCTTCTTCATCCCAAGGAGGTGAGAGGAGAGTAAGTTATATTCAAGAAGATGCAGCAAATGTGAAGGCATCAAAAGTGAGTTTAGATTCTAAGGTTGGAGAGAATCTCATGATGAGAAGAGTTTTGATCAAAGAACTGGTTAGGGAGGAACCTAGCCAAAGAAGATCCTTGTTTAGGATAAAATGCAAGATTATGGGTAAAGTGTGCAGAGTAGTGGTGGATTTAGGTTCCACTGATAACATAGTGTTAGAAGAAGCAGTAAGTAATCTCAACCTGCAAAGAATCCCATATAGTGATCCTTATAGGGTTACTTGGCTCAACAAGGGGTGGCATGTTCTAGTGAATGAACAAACTTGGGTGGAGTTCACTATAGGAGGCTATAAGGACAAAATCTTGTGTGACATCTTTCCAATGGATGCATGCCACCTACTCCTAGGTAGGCCTTGGCAATTTGACAGGAAAGCAATACACCATGGGGAAAAGAATTCCTATAATTTTCAAAAAGATGGGATTACCTATAAAATTCAGTCCATAGGAGATCAAGAAGAGGGAAGATCTAAAGGTCCCAATGTACTGCTAGTTGGTGAGAAGGATTTCATTAACACTCTCAAGGAAGGAGAAGGAGTGGGGTTTGCACTTGTAGTGAAACCAAAAGAAGAAAGCAAGTATAAGAAAGTATGCATTCTCAATGAAGTGTAGCGGATTCTAAATTAGTTCAAGGACATCATCAGTGATGGAGCACTTGCAACCTTTCCTCCTCAACGTGTCATAAGTCACCAAATTGACTTCATACTCGAAGCCTCATTGCCTAATAAGGTAGCTTATAAAATGACATTGAAGAAGAATAAAGAGGTAGCTAAACAAATACAAGAACTCTTGGATAATGGTCTGATAAGGAAAAGCATCAGCCCATGTGCAGTTCCCACTATTTGGGCCCCAAAGAAGGGAGGTACTTGGAGAATTTGCACTGATTCTAGAGCCATCAACCGAATTACAATTAGGTATAGGTTTCCCATTCCAAGAATTGAAGATTTGATAGATTGTTTAGGAGGTGCTGAATACTTCATCAAGATAGACCTCAAGAGTGGTTATCACCAAATTAGAATCAAGGAGCGAGATGAATGGAAGACAACATTCAAGAACACAAAAGGACTTTATGAATGACTTGTTATGCCATTTGGACTCACAAATGCCCTAGCACATTCACGAGACTCATGAATGAAGTACTCAAGGATTATATTGGTAAATTTGTTGTTGTTTATTTAGATGACATCTTGATTTTTAGCAAGTTTAAAGATGAACATCTTAAGCATATAGAGATTGTATTGAAGAAATTATGTGATGAGCAACTAACTATCAATTTGAAGAAATGGGAGTTCATGAAACAAGAGTTGATATATCTTGGGTTTGTAATCTTAAGTGGTGATTTTAAGATGGATACCTCTAAGGTGGAAGCCATAATCAGTTGGCCTACACCTAAGATAGCAAGTGAAGTGAGGAGTTTTCATGGCTTGGCACAATTTTATAGGAAGTTCATTAGAGGGTTCAGTGAGATATGTGCACCGATGCTTGACACAATCAAAGGAGGTGTGAAGACTAAGTTTCAATGGACAAAAGAAGCACAAAGAGGATTTGATCTCATAAAGACAAAGGTGGCTACTCAATCGGTACTATTTCTTCCAATCTTTAACAAGCTCTTCACCATAGAATGTGATGTTAGCAACATAGCACTTGGAGTGGTCTTAAGTCAAGACAATAGACTGGTTGCATTTTTCAGTAAATATCTTAATGATGCCAAGAAAAGGTATTCTTCTTATGATTTGGAGTTGTATGCACTTGTTCAGTCACTTAGGAAATGGAGGCATTATTTTCTGCCTAAGGAATTTGTGGTTTATACTAATAACCAAGCTCTTAGTTTTCTCAATTCACAAGAAAAGTTGAATCATAGGATATCAAATGGGTAGAGTATTTGTAGTTATATACTTTCACCATTAAACATAAGAAAGTTCAATGCAATAGAGTTGTTGATGCATTAAGTAGAAGGTTGCTAACAGTTCAAGAAGTACAGCTCAAGAGCATTGGAGTGAATAGTTTCAAGGGGTTATATACCAAGATGATGAAGGCTTTGCTGCCATCTACAAGGTTTGTCAAGAGTTTAGAAATCATTTTCATGGTGAATATGTAGATTTTACCTTACAAGATGGTCTTTTGTTTAAAGGAGGACAACTTTGTGTACCTAGAGGGTCCATGAGAGAAAATTTGATGCAAGAGAAGCACAATGGTTTCTTAAGTGGACATTTTGGATTGAACAAGACTTTGGAACTTGTCCAAAGATTCTACTATTGGCCAAAGATGCAAAGGGATATCAGAAAATATGTGGAGCAATGTGTGGTTTGTTAAAGAGCCAAAGATACTTCTTCTAATGCTAGTCTCTATCATCCTTTACCTATCCCTAACTAGCCATGGGAGTGTGTAAGTATGGATTTTGTTGTTGGTTTGCCCAAGACCAAATTAGGATTTGATAGCATCTATTTTGTAGTAGATAGATTTAGCAAAATGGCCCATTTTATTCCATGTAAGGTGACTCATGATGCTATTCATATTGCTCACTTTTTTAAAAGGAAGTCATTAGGATTCATGGCTTACCTATCGGTATAGTATTAGATAGAGATGCAAAATTTATTGGTCATTTTTGGAAGACTTTATGGTAGAGATTGGGTACTAACTTGTCTTTCAGTCCAGCTTACCATCCCCAAACGGATGGCCAAGAAGAAGTGGTCAATAGAACACTTGGTAACCTTCTTAGGTGTTTGACTAAGGAATATGGACAAGCTTGGGATCAGATCATCCATCAATTTGAGTTTTCTTACAATGACAGTGTGAATAGATCAACCGGTAAGAGCCCTTTTGAGGTGGTTTATGGCCTTCATCCCAGAGGTGTGTTGGAGCTCATAGATATTAGAAAGATGGAACAATAGAGTGGACATGTTATTGACATGGATCAGTCCATGCAATAGATTCATGAGTAGGTTAGGAAAGCCTTACTAGACACCTCTCAAAGGATCAAAGATAAAGTAGATGAAAAGAGAAGGGATATACAATTTGTTGTTGGGGACTTGGTCATGGTTCATTTGAACAAAGAAAGGGTTCAGATTGGTGTCCCTAGTAAACTTCAGATGAGGATGATTGAACCTTGTAAGGTCTTGGCCAAGTATGGGAACAATGCCTACAAACTTGACCTACCTAGAGACATGGCTTTATCTCCTATATTTAATGTTGCAGACTTGGTGCAGTATAAAGGCACACTTCTAGAGGAATGTAGTAGATTCTCAAAGGTCTCTCATGCACTTTCAAAATTCCCTTGCCACCTGCCACCATGCCACAAGCCGAGAAGGTATTGGATTCAAGAATCCTCAAGAAGACAAGGCACATCGCCTATATGGAACATTTGGTCAAATGGCAGCAACTTACAAAATCTGAGGCTACTTAGGCACCTGAATTAGACTTTTCTAAACTTGGAATTCCCCTCTTTGTTTCCTAAAGGAGTCACTTGACTTCTTTCTCATTGGGGGAGTATGGTGCAGGAGCACCTAGTTTTTAACCAGTTTTTTGATGTATTTCCAAATTTTGGAGTGATTGTTCATATTTTGGATTAATGTTTGAATAATGGACTATTTATAGGTCCACATGTGTGTTTGGTAGTCATTTGAAGGGTGATTGTCACCAAGGTTTGTTTGTTTTCCCAGATTTGGCCAATGAGCCCTTGTAGGCCTAAAATGGCATTATTTTGCATTATGATGTAAAACATCTTGTAAAGCCTCATTAGGCATTTGGTCATGTCATTTTTATGTTAGGAAATCATCCTCAGAGGTTTAGTATGATTAGAAATGCATAAATGGAAAAAATGGAAAATTGAGTAAAAGTTGTCATTGTTGCTTGATAACTTTTTGCAATTTTTTGAGCAACTTTGCAAAATTGAGCAAATCGGTGGTTAGGAAATCGATGAGGAGTTGGTTATAACCAGGAAGGCATATAAAATTATTTTTGAATGATTGTACATGGGTTGGAATATCTAGGAGCAAGTTTGAATAGAGTTTAAAGACAATTTCCAAATGTTTGCCTTATATTTTGTCATTTTGGTAGTAGCAGTCTGTGCAAAATGGATTGATATTGTTACTGTTATTTCTTGGTGGTTTAGTGGATGGTATTGTGTTGATCAAGAAGTGGTTGTATCTTCTCTTAGTGCAGGTTTTAAGTGTGTTTATAGTTTGTCTCTTATTGCACTGCTCTTAGTCTGAGCAAGGGTTTAAGAGCGCAAACATGGTTCCAACTTGAAATCCTATTGTATTTTCTCAAGAACCCTTGGGATTCAATTCATGGAACCTTTGCACAACTTACATACTCTTTGGAATGGCTTGGAGGTTGTTTGGAAGCCACTTTCTATCATATCCTAAGCGAGCTTTGCCATAGCCCAACTAGGAATATGACTGTCAATTTTGTCTCTACTTGCAGGGATGAACAAATGTGAATGTGCCAAGTTTTTGGCATGGAATTATGATGCATAAAAGAGTCTTAATGAAGAGATGGAGGTGTGACAAGGTGTAGGAACCAATAAACCCCTTTGGTGAAGACTATTAACTCTAGAGCCCTCAAAAGTGCCATTTTTGGGATCTGTACCAGTACTAATAGACCAGACAGCCTACCCTAGTGAATCCAAAAGTTTTCCCAAAACGGTACTCAAATCACTAAAGGTTTTGGGGGGTCCTTTGAAATTTTTATGAGTAATTTCATAAAAATCAGCAAGGTAGGGCTAATAGGGGCTCTAGGGCTACTAGGCTTATAAAATAGGAAGAAGAGGGAGCGATGGGAAAATGGTGAGAAACCAATTGAAGAACCACTTGAATGGAGTTGAAAAACTTAATAAACACCCCCTGAGACCCCTGCAAGTTTGTGTTAGAGGTTTGGATAATCTAATGGTTGGATTTACTCTAGTGAATCTCAGTTATGCTAAGAGCAATCGTAAAAAACAAATTGATAGGGAGCACTCTATTAGCACATATTTTTACAAAATATTTTTGTGCTATATATGGATGCCTTTTGCATATAGTTCCATCATAAGAGCATTTATTGTTGGGTTGTATGTGCAGGAGTTATGTTGCAGTGTCTTCATAAAAGGCATCGCTTAGGCATATTCAAGGGAAGTGTCATTCTGGTAATCCTCATCTTCACAATTAGTCTCATTGCAGGAGCACTTTTTGGAAGATTAGCATAGAGAAGGGTTGTGAGCATGTTCAGGAAAAGTAAATGGTGTGGGAGAAACCCTTCAGTATGATTATTAAAAGTTGCATCCATAAAGAGGGCCTTCTTTTGCAAAAACTACAAAATTTTGCTTATCAGTATAAGTCATCTCGATGAGATCACCTAAGGAGGAAGGAGTATGTTGATCAGAGTAACTCATGCCGATGGTGTTTCCTAAAGTGTGAATGATGAGAAATGATGTGACTAAGTGGAAATCCATCGGGGCAAGTTATGGTGATGAAGTCAGAGTCATCGGAGTAACATACACTATCAGCAATGAGGAAAAAATGTCATCCTGATGCCCAATGATGTTATTTGTGGAGCTCTTGCCGACAGCCGATGGAGTGATGTCTGCATAGCAGTGACATTGAGAGGTCCCAATTTATGTTACCCCGATACCCGATGTACTAAATGGAGAAGGTGACTCTATCAGAGAGACTCTCTCTGATAAAGTGATACTAAGCAAGAAAGGGAGTAAGACTCATCAGGATAACATACATTATCAGGGAGATTCATTTTGGGTTATCTCGATGCTCGATGAGGAAGATGAGCTCAGCACAAATGAAGTGACTACATCGAGAAAGCCTATGCCGATAGACCAAAGCATGTTGATAGACCAACGTAGCCTGATAAGGAAAGTAAGGTGCAAGAAGACTCATTGGGATAGCTTACGCTACTAGAGAAACATTTTTAAAGTTGTGCTGATGCCCGATGGGCAGAATGCCACAGAGGGTGGATCTATCAGGGAGACTATAACTATTGGAAGCAAGGAAAATATGCTACTCCGACGCTTGATGAAGCAATCGGTGAAAGTTATGCTGATCAAAAGAAAGTTAGATGTCATGGGACCATCGGATGAAGTGTTAAGTGGTTTCATTCCAAATAGTTGATGGAGCGACTGGAGAAATAAACAGAAGGAGATTTCATGGGAGAGACATGCCCCGATGTGACATAAAGAAAAACTGACTAAAAGAAAGGAAAGGTGGACCCATCGAGATAAGTCAAGCCTTGAGGAAAAGGTGAAATGGCCAGGGCGAGACTAGATGGATTGATCGAAATGACCTATACTGATCAGAAAGACAAAAAGGTAATTGAAGGAATGCAAGATACAGATGGTGCCAAGTAATTCAATTATCAGGTGGGGTTACACCAATTAGCTGTTAGAATGTCTGATACGACAACCATTATTTAATGCTCATGATTTGGTGGGTTGGATCCGCATGAAGTAAATCTGATAAGTTTTTGATCATTACAGACTCTATCCATTGCATATCTAGCATAAAGAAAGAGTTTTCGTGCCAAAATTATTCACAGTTTCTTTAGCCGCCAACATTGAAGTTGCAGACAAGAAGCACAGGTAATTTAAAAATCCAAGCATTTAATCATGGAGGCTTCTGGTTCACAAGGAAAGAGAAAGGTGATAGATATTTCAGATACATGGTCAATTAAATAAAAAAGATGAAGTCTATGGAGGGTGTGCAGAAGCGAAAGTTGAACCAGGACATGATTGACCAGATGGAGTCATCTGGTGCTAAGTCGAGGAGGTCTAAAACCAATTTTCTGTCCAAGGATCAATTGGAAGATAAGTACAAATGGGTTGGAGATATCTGGACAACCATAAGGGGCCACGAATTGTTTTTATATCACTATCTTAGGCGGAACAAGGAGATGCCATTGTCAAACCCTTGAACGATAAATTTGGGCAGACTGGTGGTCCCACATGTTTTTCTGAATCTCAAATTATTGGAATTGCTCACCAGGAAATACAACAAAGAAAAAAGATACATCCAATTTCCCAATGGGGGTTCATTCATCTAGATATTTGTCAAGTCTATTCAGGAGGTTTTCGGCATGACATATGAGCCTTACATGCCCCTATCTTTAACAAACTTAGAAGGAGAATATACCCAAATGGACAGCGCCCACATAGTGTGGAAGTTGGCAATTCACAAAGAGGAGAAGGGACGACTCACATAGTAGGATGGTTCTCCTTTTGAAATTACTTTGTTCAGACAATACTTGTAGTACACATATTGGGCATGCAGCCAGGTCTGCGGGGAAGAAGTTCCTGATGTTATAAGAATAGGCCCATTGGTGTTGGCTGTAGACATTCAAATGCATGAGCCAAGGCCATTTGATTATGAAACTTACTTGGCAAAGAAGTTGCATGAAGGATTTTTGAGTTTGCAAACAGAGCCTAGCCCTACTTTCAAGTTTTACTAATTGCTAATGCATGTGGTTTTGTTTTATGGTCAAATGCAAGACTTGTGGCTGTTGTTCTCAAAATCTGATTCCCTTCAATGTCTTTAGAGTATTATGATTCAAACTGGGTGCAGAAGAGACATCAAAAGATAAGGAAATCTCAAAGACAACATATGACAAGGTTTGATTAAACCTTCTACACTTTAGGCTTCCTTGGAGCCCAGGTGGGTATACCTTTGTGAAGTAACTTCACATTTTTAAACAATAAACCCACAGCAAACCAGTCTAGAAAACCAGTGGATTTATTCACCTTGAAATCAACTGAAAACAAAGAATGAAATGATACTTAACTTCAGCGTATTTGATCAACAAAGCATGCAATAAACAGCTTCGATTAATACCAGTGCTTTATCCAAGGTTACAGAGTCACCTAAACTCAAGTAAAACTCCTGAAACAAGATATCTTTATGCTTCCTATCAGCTTGGTTTCTACTAATCCTTGCATATGCCTAACACTTACAAGAATTTAATCACTTCAAACTAAACTATGGTCCTCAAAATTCAAAGTTTCTCCCAAAGAATTTACTGGTAAGAGTGATCCTGCATATTTAATTTCCCTCCTAAAGAGAAAAGCTAAAAACACCCATACTGAGAGTGCCTTGCAATTTCAATCAAACAGAAAAATCCTAGATTGTTCAGAATGAAAACAATAAATAAACTTGTGGATAAACTTGAAGACGACACAGAGTTTTACTCAAAACTGACGGCCTGTATATTGATATTCATTTGAAGAAATTTTACAAAAATTCTGATTTTCCATTAAACTTCGGAAAAGCTCAGATAACATTTCTGCAGAGTTTTCTTACAAAATTTTGTGATCACCTCCCCTCTAGTCCTGGTATCCATTTATAACAATATGGATGCACAAAGCTTCAGACTTCTCGAGGAGAGTTTGTTACAATTATTTCCAAAATTGATGTGGTTACAATTTTTGCGTAAAGCAGTTATGTGCTCTTTTCAGCCTCTGCAGTCTGTTCAACAGGTTGTTCGGTTGCAACCTCTTCTGGCTCTTCAGGGATGCTCTCCAACTGCTCTGGATCATGGGTGGAATATTTAACTCCCCACTCATTATATATCTCTTCTGTCGGCCATGAAAAACTAATCACATCATTTTTAACTTTAGTCAACCTTTTCCAAGAATTTCTCAGTTTGTTGACTTCTGAGTTAAGAAAACTATAATGTGATTTAATTCTTTCTATTTCCTGTATGGTTATAACAAAGAAAGAGGTATCATCTAGATCAATGATTCCCTTGACCCTTGCTGACAACTTGGCTTCTATCTCATTGAGCCATATTTGCTTATCTTTTAGTTGATCTGGATTGGCAAAAATTCCTGGGAGCAACTCAAAATCCTGATCAATGTATTCCTTCGTGCATAGATTGACCTTCCTATCCACATTGTCTGCATCTGCAGCCAATTGCATTAAAACTTTAGGAACATCAGAGGTAGATTTTATAATGGGATTGGCCCTTGCTTCATCACAGGAAACACACATGAACTCTAAATCTTGCTCCCTAGGCCTCCATCTGTCAAAAATGGGTGTCAAAATGGCCTTATCTCTCCTTAATTCATTCCATATCTCCATGACCTTTCCTACACTATTGTGAAGCAGTGAGGCATTTATAGTGTCTACAAAACTGGAGATTGTGGCTTTTATTTTCTCCTCATACTTCCCCGCATAAAAGGCCTGAGCTTGCTTTAAGTTCTCCAATTCTTGGGGAGTTATCTCAATCATTTGGGAGCTGGAAGGCGTAGGAGATGGTGGGAGCTCAATAATGGGGCTAGTAGGTGGAGGTCTTGCAGGAGAAGAGGCGATCATCAATGTTCAAGACTCACCTTGTTGGTGTTGTCCCACCAGCTGGCTCTGCAATTTGGCAATGATGCTATCTTTGCCTCTTATCTCCTGCTTGGCACTGTCATAGGCCTTTAAAACTATTTCCAATTTAATCTAGAGGGCCTCCTTTTCTTTGGCTTCCTTTTCAGCCACTGCAACACTGAATTTGGCAGTCTCTAACACAGTGCTAGCAGACTCTACTACCCCTGTGCTCTCTACTCTTTTAATCATCAATCCACCAAGGTGACTTGTCCCTGAGGTGTCTTTACCTTTCCTGTCCTCATTTCTTTTGAGGGACCACATGAATAGTGCAGCATTGTCCTTACTGAATGTAACCCTTTCCATGGGTTTAATCTCTTTTCTTACTGCATCTAGCACCAGAGCATCAGCAATATTCCATTCTGGTAAAATGAGCACTCCAGCTTGTGCTACTAGATCCCTTCCCTGTTCAGGAGTGATGGTTTTGAATTCTTCCATCATCTCCTATTTTATTTCTTCCTCCACTGAGGCTAGATCTTTGTTGGTCTGCTCTGCCTTTCTTGTTTCACATCTAGCATTATATTTATCTATATGCTGTTTCCAAACAAATTGCATGAATGCTTCAGATGTGACAAAGTTATCATCAGCTAAAAAGGCACTAGTGGCCTTCTTTATCTCAGGATCCCACTCCTGGCCTTTAAGTTCAGTAGAAGTGATGTCCATTTGTGCTTCAGTGGGCTCTTCTGGCATCCCTTCTTCCACTTCATTATAAGAGTATGCAATCTCTCCCAAGCTGCCCAACTGCGAGAGGTATTCAGTTGCTGCTTGTTCATCTCCTATGTGGAGAGGGGATTGGGATGGGGAAAACAAGGTTGTATCTGATTGCACTTCCTTCCCCACCCTTTGCTTCTTTGGGCTATCTTGGATGTCAATGACATCTTGTACCTTCCTCTTTCCTTTGGATGAAGAGGGCTCCCCTGTTGTAGGCACCAGTACACTGTAACCTGCTTTCTTATGCAGGGTGTAGTCACCAGGAGGGATTGCTTTAGTGGAAGTTGACTTGCCTAAAATCATCCTTGCCTTTTTAGGGTTACTCTTAATTACAGCTTCCCTCTTCTCCTTTAATGTTTGCAACACATCTTCAAAGCAAACAATCAAAAATTTTATTTTTTCTTCCAATGGGAAGAAGCTAGACAATGGGTCATAGCTAGCATCAAACTGATGCACAAAATCCAAGGCTTTCTTGTAAGCCACCCATTTTTCTTTCCTCAACTCCTGTTCATCTAAATCAAATTCATTCTTGATGAGGTCTTCAGGAAAGTGGAATTGATGAGGCCTACCTCTGCATGCTACCTTCTTCCGGAACACACCATTGTAGAAATCCTCTGGATCAGCACATCTGGACACTGCAGTGGATAAATGGTAGGGTTTGAAGAAATCCTCAAAACAATTCTAGCCTCCCTTTGTAATTACAGATTGGTGGGCTATTGTAGCTGCAGGGAAAATAGTCCTTTTATCTCTGCCTGTTAGCTCTACCTCTTGTAGGCGACCAATTTGTCTAAGGATCTCAGCTATTCCCACTTTGTGAGGGACCTGGTAGGGTAACAAAAATGGGGTGCCTCTGAAACCAAAAACTCTAAAAACTGTGGAGACTGGATATAAGTACATATCACCCCAGTTATGAACTATCTTGATGTTCTCTGCGAATTCTTTTGGCCTTAAGAATTCCAGAAGAACCTTTGGGACTCTTGGGTTGTCAGAGCAAAGGAGAGTCCTTATTTTGGATGCAAAATATTTATCAAACTTTAGAAAACTGACATCCTCTCTGTCCCATGACAACACAGTGCTCCATAGTTGTACTGACATCTTCTCCCCTTCCTTCTCTTTTACCAGGTCCATTCCACTGGCAAAATAATCACCACCTTTGAAGAGAAAAAGGTGCATCAAGAGTGAGTACCATCCGAATGGCCTATCCACCTTCCCATTTTTTATTCCTATCAACCCTCCATGGATTGCATCGGCAATATAAGAAACATAATCAAATGTGATAGCAAGAGAAGGATTCAAAATTTGAACAATCATTAACAAGTAATGGTTTGGGATATTTGATTCAGCATCCTCTCCTAGAACTTGGCAAAGTGCCCAATACATTCCTTTAGCCTTTAAGGTAAACATACTCAATGAAAAGGGCTCTTGTGTGTTGGGCCCTACAACTGCTAACCCTCCTATTTTTAGGAAAAGTTCTTTAAGAAGCCCATTCCTAAGATGACTCCTCTGCTCACTGTACACTTGGGCTAATTGTGTGAAATTTATGGGTTCTAGAAAGTTTGTGAACTCATTGAGCCCAAACGCTGTTCTCAATTCCTCTGCATTAATTTCCACAAGGGTTTTCCCATTAACATCCCGGATGCATCTTGTAACTGAATCATAGTTCAATGCCATTTGGGTTAACAAATCTGTATCCATGAACACCCCTGGGACTACCAACTTCTCGACATCTAGTTCCCAAATGCTATTTTGAGGAGTAGGAGAATTCCTCATCCCAAATCCGACTTTAAACAACCCCAACCCAGACAGTCCAACCTGTGGGTCTCTTAACCAGTTACCTTTGTCATATAATCCTTCTCCTATCTTCAGACGAGGAGCCCTGGGCACTAACTCTTTGGCCTTTGATGCCTGGTTAGTTGACAACGTCAACTGTTCTAAAAAATCATCACATACACTTCTTTCTAGATAATCAACCTTACCAGAAAATTCCCTTTTAGGAGCCATTGGAAAATACAAGAAAATGAAAACACTCTTAAACAATCCTGCAATACGAGAATGATTTTATCTAAAAGCCACACAAGAATTGCTTCAAAACATGAGAGAACCTGATGCTTGCTTGAAGGAAATTGCTCTGCAACTGCACCGCTTGCTCTGTATCGGAAAAGGATAACTCTACGTTTGCTCTTCTGCAAAATCCTTTTAAAAGATATCCTTACTTGGTTGTTAGGAAATCAAATGCTTGTACTCTGGGCCTTAACTATAACATTGATTCCACATTCTTCGGTCGTCCCTTCAAAATCGTATTCATACGAGAATTCATATTTTAGCTCCATCGGGTCGTAGCCTTCCTGCAAGTGTCTCACTATTAATTTCATTTTTGACGGCTTTGTCTTTAGTCTGGGTCCCATTTTCTATTGGCTACATAATACCACGTGGCATCCGACCATTGGCTTAGAAAATCCCTTCGCATTCTGTTTTGATACTGGCTGAATGTCTCCCTTTATACTGTGGCGGGCCCATATTTTTCCCTTTTTACCATGTCATCATCATGACACGTGGACGACCCTCGTTAACTCTCGCTATTTCACGGCCTTAAGAAGTGAGCACCTCACCCTTGCGAAATAGCGCGGGCCGTTGGATCATCCTTCAAGTTGATCACCTTTTAACCTTCGAAGAGGTCCTCAGGAATGGTGGGCCCGCTAAGTCGTCACTAACACCTGGCACTTAGTCACCTGTTGTGCTGATTTGTCGCTCTGTCACTTGCCAGAAGAAGAACCATGGGGGGTCCCACTTTCATCTCAACAGGTCTATCTCTTACGTCATCATCCAAACACATGGACGACTGATATTCATTCTCGCTATTTCGTGGGTTTAAAGGGTGAGCACTTTACCCTTGCGAAATAGCGCCGACCGTCAGATCCTCTCTACAGTTGATCGGCATTTAACCCCTTGAGAAGGCTCTCAGAGATGGTGGGCCCACGGACACATCATGGACACCTGGCGCCTTGTCACTTTCAGAGCTGACTCGTCAATTTCTCATTTGTCAAGCAGGAACCATAGGGACCCACAGTTTCCTTTTAGACCGCGTGTCATCAAGACACGTGGACGGTCCTTGTTCATTTTCGCTATTTCGCGGCCTTAAGAAGTGAGCATCTCACCTTTGCGAAATAGCACGGGCCATTAGATCATGTTTCAAGTTGCTCAGCTTTTAATCCTTTTAAAGGCTCTCAGAAGTGGTGGGCCCACGGACACGCAATGGACACCTGGCGCCTTGTCATTTTCGGAGCTGACTTGTCAATTTCTCATTTGCTGGAAGGAGCCACGGGGTCTCAACAAATTGTTAAGAGCTGTCCCGGCCAGGTCATCTCTGGGGCCCACTTCGAACCTTTAATCCTAACCTGCTGACTGTAATGACTCGTGCCACATGCCACCTTTTAATATGCCAGAAGAAAACCATGGGGGCCCCACTTTCTTTGACAGCTACATCCTTTACTTCCTCCGTCATGACACATGGACGGCTGACATTCATTCTCGCTATTTCGTGGCCTTAAAGGGGAAGCATTTTACCCTTGCGAAATAGCACCAACCATTGGATCCTTTCTCAAGTTGATCGGTGTTTACTGGGCTTGACACTTTAGAATGAAATAATACAAGGCGATGATTTTTCAAATAATCAACGTAACCGCCTAGGTAAATAACAAAGGGGGGGACACTTCCTACGACCCCAAGACCCATGACCTAAGTGAAATAAAGTAATGGCAAAATAGAAACCAGAGGGTTTAACACAAAAAGATAAGGTCTAAACTTAAAAAAACCCTTCAACCCTCTAGGTTTAGAACAAAGCTGAAGCACTTGGGACTACACCCTATCCGAAAATTTTTAAAATACCACAGCCAATTATGGGAAAGAAGAACCCAGTTTTAAAACAGTGATAACAGTGGCTAGGAGAATTAAAAGTGACTTCCAGGAACAAATAGGGACAAAACCAACCAATTCAATTATGGGTATCCCTATGGGACTCAAGGTTCAACAAATCACACTATGTGTTGCTTGAAGAATAATTTGTCAAGCTCTTGTCCAGATTATTTGGGGTAGAATGTGAGGGGTCTATCTCACAGGAGATTAAGAGATTCTTGAGACCCCATGATTTTAGAGACACTAGGGTCAACCACAATTGGGGTGACTGGTTTGTATGCCAAAATTTCACTTTTTTTAGGGTTTATGGTTTTGAGGGTGTTCCATATATGTTGCCTACGTTAGTTCCTGACAGGATTGCTTATCTAGAAATAGTTAGGCAACTTAGTATGTCAAATGCAAAGCATTTGGGTGGTGCACACAAGAAGATATTTATGCTTGACGCTTTGCATTTTGGAGACTTCACCTTTGTATCTACCAAGGCTTATGAGATGATAGAAAAGAAGCTGGTAGAGGAGTACAATTTGTATGGATGCCAAGCTCAGAAAAATTATGATCCAGAGGGATACATCAACCACTACAGGAAGAGATAGAACCTGGGAGAATATTTGCATATACCCATGGATGTTGAAGATTTATTTACAAACAAGGAATGGGATGAGTTTGATACAGTCTTAGAGGAGTTGAACCAAAAATTGGAAGAGCAGAAGCAAAGGCTTCAAGAAATAAAGGAAGAAGGAGACTCTGAGAGTGAGTCTGATGAGAATGTAGCTGTATCTACCCTCCGTGCACCTGAACTAGAAGAAGTGGCAGAGAGCCAGGAGCAAGCCATGGTGAGAATAAATGCCAACATAGATGTGAGAACGGAAGAGCATGCAACTTTTGTTGCAAATGAAGTTTTTGTATAGTCCAAAGAGTTTAAATCATTCTTGTACCATTACAAAGGGAAAAAGTTGAGGGAAAGCATCCCAAATGTTACCCCAGAAAATGAAGCAGAAATGCTTAAGAAATTGAAAGGAGACATTGATGCAGAAGTGGCCACAATGACACCACGGAGAGGGAGAAAACTTCTCAGTGAGGCAGGTATCATTTTGTTCCCAGGATGGGACTTAAGTGCTTCTTTTATTTTTGACAGCTTGTTACATTCTGATAGAAAGGATGTAAAGTTAGACATATAGGGAATTGATGATATTTTTATTGGATCAAGATATGATCCAAATGAAGAGGAAATGTTTCTTTGGGCCCTATACCCCCCAAATTAAAGACCCGATATTATAGATGTAGATAAGGCATTTGGGCATATGATGAAGCTGAAAGTGGGAGAGGTTAACCCAATTGTCACTGCAGATTTAGGGATTGACATTGCAAAACTGAATAAGGCCCAAATGCAGTGGGTGTTAAAGGAGGGTAAAAAATACAAAAAATTATATGAAGACCTATTAAGAAGTCATGGTCATGAAGTACCATAGATAACTGATAATGGTGTGCAGTGGAAAAAGAAATATGAGGACCAAATGAAAGAAAATATAAAGCTAAGAAGGCAAATCAGGACTGCTAGGGTGGATGCTACTTGTGTTTTGTTGACCAACAGGGTTGAGCATTTGTTGGAAGTTCTCAAAGAATTCTGGACCAACTGTCAAAAGACTCAGGATAATATGGCTTCTCATGAAAGAATTTTGAAGAGGCTGAAGGCATTGTTGAAAGAGAAGAGTGCCGATGAAAAAATTGTTGAGAAGATCCAGAGAAGGTTGAACAAGCATAAAGAATTTGGTGTGGACATCAAGTAGGAATTTACCAATTGTAAGGATATTGTCAGATATGTGTACTAGATATTGTGGATGAGGTAGAGTAGTTAAAGGACAAAGGGATTTGGATTGCAGAATGCCAGAATGTACTGAACACATCCCTTAATGTTGCCTAGGTAGATGTTTTGGATATGAAGGAGATAGGTGAGCAGATGGAGAGAATGGTTACCATGGAGATTGTTGTTAGGGATACTATATTCAACACCAACACTCACTAGGACAACAAGTATTTGGAGCACATACAAAAGTGTGATACAATACTGGACGACCAAAACTAGTTTTTATATTTTGTATCTAGAAGTTAAGCAGTTAGGTGTTAGATTTTAGTCAAGTTTAGTTTAACAAGATGAAAGGGTGTGTCCTTTCATTTGAATCCTTTGGCTCATATATATGTAGTGAGTCATTTTTGTATCATAGGAGTGAGACAATATTCTGCTTTTGGCTGGGCTACAAGTGTTATGTTTTAGAGAAGTCTAATAGGAATGTGAAGTTTATTTTGTGCAAACTGAATGTATTGGAGTATTTGTAAGTGCATTTTTTTGTGTACATTCTTATTCCAAAAGTTAATATACAAGATATCATTTTTTTATCTTCAGATCGTTATATGTAATTTTTGTGTTTGATGAAATCATATGTCCTCTTGATAAATCTTTTAGATTTGTTGTGATGTGCCATCACATGATGTTGTATTGAACGTAAAATTGGGTTTTTATTGTTCATGCAACACATAATGAAACCTTCACAGTGATGGTCTTATAATTGTCTCTTGAGTTGATAGTGATTCTTGTCCACAAAGTTTTTCATTAACTATCAGATAAAGGCACTGGTTTGTTATTAATCTTTGTTGAATAAGTTTGTATGCATTAGGTCCTTATCAGAGAAACAAATCTTCTAATTCCTATAAGTACAACTCTTTTTCATAATTGCTTAAAGTCTTAAGAGTAATATTTTGCATAATATAACTATACTCACACTTATTTCATCAGTTTTAAGGGTATTCAATAAAAAACACTTTTGTTAGCATAGTTGCGGGAAAACCTTTTGCCATCCTTGCATTTTAATTCCCACAGTTTAAATTCACTTAAAATAAACCTCTTTTGTGCTTGAGAGTATAAGGTATACCCACCTAGGTTTAGTGGAGCCTAAAGTGTAGAGGGATTTAGTCTTTGACCATTCCTATTCATTGGCCAAGGCTCATTGTATCAACTAAGGATTAGGCAAGTCTTTGGTTTTCTAATCTGTGGTTTTGGGCACCAACACACTCCAAGAGAGTTTGATTGTTTGACTTGTTAACGGACAAGTAAAGAGTGATGAAAGCCCACTAAAACATCCTTTACCTACCTATTGAGCAAGGTGTAACTCTTTTGTGAGAATCTCCCCATCATTTTTATGCTAGGCATGGCCCTGGTTGGGTCCTTAGGTCACTTGAACATGCGGTGCCCTACCATCGTAGTGCCATCTCTTGAGCACCCTAAGTTCAAAAAAATTTCAAACTTTTTATAGGCTATTCCTTGGATTTCAGGCCATGTACAAGTGATCTGTTTGATCCCATAGGGTCATGTTAGGCCCCTCTACAATAACCTATCTCCGATTTTGAAGAGACAACCATTTTCTTAGGGCAGTGATTTTTCTATTCATGCAAATATTGTCAATCATGTGCAATGCAAAGTTGCAAGATATAAATGATGCCCTGCAAAATGGCACAAGGTTAGCAAATGATAAGATAACACAAAACACACAAAAACATTAGTGTTAGTCAATCAAAAACTAATCTATGAAGGCATACCAAGAGAGACACAAAAAGCATGCTAATTTATCTAATAAACAAAACAAAGATTATGAGGCATCTCCAACTGCCTCTTAGCATGGCCTCCCTTGTTTCTCTCCTCTCCAAGTTCCAAAATAGTGTAGCTCTCAACAGCTTTTTGCACTATGGATGCTTATGGAGGATTGAGATTTAATATCAAGCTTCAAATATGAAATGAAAAGCTAAATAATATGCTATTGATGCTAATGATTGATTTTATCAAAAAGACAAGATTTTAGCTATACTATGCTAAATGCTCTCTAAAAATGTCTATAGCCTAAATGCATACAAGTTTTCAGGATCTGGATTATGAAGGAATGGGCTCTATTTATAGGAAAAAGGGAGCAATGGATGGCCAGGATTGAAGGGTTTAATCAAGGGTCAAGCTTGAAAGTTGGGGATCCATGTGCACAATTTGCATCAATGAAATGGTGACAAGTGTCAACATAGGGTTGGGTTGAAAGAAGAGGTTGGAGGCATTAAAGGCCTGAGAAGACCTCATGGTTATCTAAAGGCTAAGGGTCAAGCCTAAATTAAGATTATCCACTGGATTAAGAGTTAATCCAAGGATACACCTTTGTGCAAATGTTTAAGAGATAATCATGGTCAAAGCATTAATGGCCTGATGAGACCTTTGGGTTGGGTAGAGGTTGAGTCAAAACAAATGTTTTAACCATGTGGGAGGGTTTGAATTAACCATTAATGGTTATTGGAGACTTTGGGGATTTGGTGGTTGAAAGTTGGAAGCCTTCAATGGTTATCAAAGACTTTGAGGAATTTAGTGGTTGAAGGTTGGAAGCCTTTAATGGTTATCAAAGACTTTTAGGCTTTGAGAAGTGACTTCCCTTTGCTTAGGAATGTGACAATAATTAGGGGATGGATTAGGCTAATTAGGAAGGGGTTAGAAGAATCTAGAAGGGGGTTATATTTTGCAAGTGGATTTGGTGGGTGAGGGAAAAATAGGATTTTATTAAAATAAAAATTCATTTATTTCAATAAATGTGTGCAAGTTGCATTTGTAGGAAAATGTAAGTGGGGTGGGGATAATGATTTAAATAAATGTTTTATTTAATTTATTTAAAAGAGGAAAAGGGGATTTAATTAAATAAATTGATTTTATTTATTTAATTGATTGAAATTTGATTTAATGAATGAATTAAAATAAATTGAATAATTTATTTAATTAATAGAAGAATGTTTGGGGATGAATTAATTAAATATTAATTTAATTAACTGATGGCTAGTGGATTTTTAACCAAATAAATACAAAATATTCATTTAATTAAAATGGATAGATTTATGTGACTACAATAATAATGCATGAATTACACATTTTCACAATAACAATGCGTGAATTACACTTTAATAAAACTATAGTGCATGAATGTCAAGTAGAATCATAGATAGAAAATTTATCACAAATTTTCATCTATGCATTTATAATAATTTGGTCATTTATATATAAAAATTTTGGCCCTTAAATAGGTACAAATCAACTCACGGCCATATATAAAATTTGGCCTCTGATTACATACAAATCAGCTCATGGCCATCTATATAAAAAAATTGGCATCTGATTACATACAAATCAGTGCATGGCCATTATGTATATACAAAATTTGACCTTTGAATACATACAAATCAACTCATGTTCGTATATACAAAAAAATTGGCCTCTAATTACATACAAATCAACTCATGAATGTCATCTATGAACAACATTTGGCCTCTAATTCCATACAAATCATCTCATGCTCATCTTCTATATACAAAATTTGGCTTCTAAATCACTCTACCCTTTTCTAGAATCAATCTAATGAACCTTGTGGATCAACTCTAACCCTTATTGTGTCAAGTATTGCCTCATGGTCAGATTCATGAACTTTCCATTAATTCTTATTGGGTGGTCTACCACGATATTTAATAAACTAAAATATTTGCTGCAACAACAAGGTTAGAGTAATGAAGAATATACATGTGCTTGGAAAAGTTTTTAAACAACCAAACATTAGATTCTTCATAGGATACCTTTGAAGCCATGTTCCTATTACAACAACAAACCTTATTGGGTACTCAATACCCTCTCTATTAATGATTGTGGTTGTCAATTTTTTAATATGTCCCTTCTTCATTGTTTTCATCAGCAATAACTACATACACATGACTTGCATTTTATTGAATGGTAAATTAAAGTACCAAAAAAAGTGTAAAATGAAATAAAGAGTTAAAATTTTCCAATAACTAAGTAACAATTAACAATACCTAGTTGCACTAAGTCAGATACATGGTTAAAATCCATAGAAACTTCCATATGGTTCAGCTATAGTGATTTGGGAAGTTGATATGTATTAATTACATATCTTGCAACATCAGATTCACGTATCAACCAAAAATATCTTGAAACAGTAGAATTACCTTGATTACATGGTCCCATTGTCGAGTTACACCATTGCACAAAGGTCGTTGCATCTATTAAATTAGCACCACCTTCATACTTTAGTTCTTCTCTATCAAGGGCTCTTTTTACACATGCACCCACACCATCATGCTCTCTTTTTCCATATCTAACCTCAATAAAATTCCAAAAATGTTGTACACCAGTCCTTGTATGCATCCTACTCAACCAATAGAAAATTATTGCATTCTTGAATTGTGATGTGCAATAATCTGACCATATGATATGTTGGTTGTATTTGATATTCCTTTCCCTTAAATTATCATAGTCAAGTTGAAAGTATCTTTGCACAAACTCTGTTGAATGACTACGATCGTCACTTATGTAGAAGTGATATTGTCTTACTATCTTTTTATCCTGCTCTATGCTATCGTGTGCATGCATGAATGCTATGTGTACAAAAATAATTACCTATTGAGAGCGGTAATTTTGGGATTACACTAAATTCTGAAGTTGTAGCCTATAATTCTCTACAAAGTCTACAATTGAGATGATGGTACCAAGAGGAAATGTATCCTTACGTATCTTGAATTTCTCATCTAATCACCATGCTCTATGTGTATGCATTATGTAGTCAAAAACTAGTTTCTCCTAAAAAATACTCATAAATTGCACGCTACGAGTATATCTTGACTCACCAACTCACATCTCTTCAACTCTTTTCTATCTTTAACCCCATATGTGAGTGACTTGTATTTTCTATAAGGGACTAGTGTCTTTCAAATTTCATGTGTACTCTCTAAATATATACATTTTTGCAACTTTTGCAAACCACCACATGTAGAACATGAGCCTTTCAAACACAATCTTATAAAAGGTTCAACTATCATCTCTTTGACATAATACACTTGAAATAAATTCTCTTGATGAATTTGGAGGTGCTTGTATACCACATTCCTGCAAAATATCATTAGTGTGCAAAGTACAATATATATGATGATATATATCATAATGCATCTAAAATTCAATATGCATTCTACAACAACATGTAGTGTGCACATGATTTATCTTAATATAAAAGGTCTTTTCCATTTCAAAAAACCTTTGGCTAATTCTTATTTGAGGATGTGTTTGAATGAATTTCTCAAAAAATGTGTTATGAGTCATATCCAAAAAGTGCTTCAGATGTGGCTCATGATTTCTTGATCCGATTCTCCTTCTGACAACATCTCTTTGATTGGGTGAAGCTCTTGTGTCATCATGCCAAAATATTTTAATTAATTGTCTTAATGCATCAACAACAACTTTCTCTTTTCATGGAAGTCTACTTGAAAATGCCCAAAGAGAATTATTGCTAGGATCCTCAAGTTTGTCAGGCCTCCCTAAGGCATGGTGTAGTGTTGTTCTACTTATCTTTAGTGACTTACTTGTTTTGATTATTAAATGAGACTTTTTAGTTTGGTTTCTCATTATGGTTGACATAAGAACATGTCGAGTAACATTTGCATCTTTAGAGTGTGATGTTGAACCAATTGCTTGATACACATCAAATAGATTTCTTACTATAGTTTTTTCACCATTATTTTTTAGATGATCTTAAGCCAATGATTTTTATTATCTCTCTAAAATTCATATATTTCTTATCATTTCAACAATTAATTGGCATCTTGTTGTTTGATTTAAGATCTCATATTTTTTCATATTTTATTATCCATTCTTCGACAAGTGAGTTTGGAAATTATATCAGGCATTGGCTTCAAAATATTTTCATCAATGTCAATTATGTACTTTGGTTTTCTACAAATAATTCTAGGAAGTGTTAATATTGTTGCATGTTATTGGCTTGCATTGAGTACATTTAATTGATCATTGATTAGAACTTCTTGGTTTGCATTCAATTTATTCGATCCATGTAATTGAGTTGGTATAGATGGTGTACCTTCTCATCCCAATTTTCTCATTTCATGTAGTCTTTTCACATGCTCCCTCTACCTTTCTTTTTTGCCTCTTGTGATTCAATGGTTTCTCGCTCATTCCTTCCCATCGTGATTATGAGTTGTTCTAAATAACATCATATATGTTAGTAAATATTATACAAATTAAACAAACAAAACATTTCATTAAAATATCAAAATAATTGAATTTGGAAATAAAAAGCACATATGACACAAAAAAATATTGAAAAATTGAACTAATAATGCATTTCAATCATATGGTATGCAGTTTTGACACTATAGACATGAGTGTATAGTGAAAGAAACCCGTACGAGGTATTGACATTATAAACGAAGGGAAAGGGAATGTTGCAACACCTATAGTGGCAATAACTCGTACGCAGTTTTGACACTATAGACATGAGTCTATAGTGAAAGAAACTCGTATTGGGTATTGACATTATAGGAGAAGGGAGAGTAGTGAAACATATTTAGTCACAAAAACCCGCATGGGTTATTGACCCTATGCACAAAGAGAGAAAATAGAGAAAAGAGAGAAAGTGGGGGGGGGAAGGTTGAGAGAGAGGGGTGGAGGGAAGGAGAAAGAGAGAGAGAGATAGATAAATAGAAAAAGAGGGAGAGAGGGAGAGAGGGAGAGAGATTGAGAGAGAGGGAGAGAGATAAAGAAAGAGGGAGAGAGGGAGAGTGAGGGAGAGTGAGGGAGAGATGGATAAAGAGGAGGAAGGGAGATTTAGAGAGAGAGAGAGAGAGAGAGAGAGAGAGAGAGAGAGAGAGAGAGAGAGAGAGAGAGGGGAGGTGGAGGGAAGGAGAGTGAGAGAGAGATATATAGAAAAAGAGGGAGATAGAGAGAGAAAGATGGAAAGAGACAAAGAGAGAGACAAAGAAACACACACACACACAGATAGAGAGAGGGGGGGAGGGAGGTTGAGAGAGATATAGAGAAAGAGGGAGATTGATAGATAAAGAGGTAGAGATGGAGAGAGAGGGAGAGAGAGAGATAGAAAGAGACTGAGAAAGGGAGAGAGGGAGAGGGATAGATAGAAAGAGGCCAAGAGAGGGAGAGAGGGAGAGAAAGAGGGAGAGAAGGAGAGCGAGGGGGAGAGAAGGAGAGCAAGGGGGAGAGATGGAGAAAGAGGAGGAAGATCAGTTGAAAGAGAGGAGGAGAGAAAAAGGGGGGAGAGAGAGAGAGATAGAGAAAGAGGGGGAAGGGAGGTTGAGAGAGAGAGGGAGAGAGATAGAGAAAGAGGCAGAAGGGAGGTTGAGAGAGAGAGAGATAGAGAAAGAGGGAGAGAACTTGGAGAGAGAGGGAGAGAGATGGAGAAAGAGACAGAAGGGAAGTTGAGAGCGAGGGAGAGAAAGAGGGAGAGAGAAAGAGGGAGAGATGGAGACAGATAGAGAGAAAGAGGGAGAGGTTGAGAGATAGAGAAAGAGGGGGAAGGGAGGCTGAGAGAGAGAGATAGATAAATATGGAGAGATGGAGAATGGGGAAGAGAGATGGAGAAAGAGGGAGAGAGGGAGAGTGAGGATGAGAGATAGAAAAATAGGGAGAGAAGGAGATAGAGAATGAGGGAGTGAGGGAACTCTTTCTCTCCCTATCTCTCTCACACACAATCTCACTCTATCTCCCCCTCTCCATGTTCCTCTCTCCCTGGCTCTCTCTCTCCCTCTTTCTCTATCTCTAATCTCCTCTCTCTCTCTCTCTCTCTCTACCTCTCTCCCTCTTTCTCTATCTCTCTCTCACCCTCCCATACCCCTCTTTCTCTATCTCTCTCCCTCACTCTCCCTTTCTCCCTCATTCTCTATTTAGATATATGAATATATGTATGTGTACTTAAATCACATTATAAATGAATATATTCTATGTCAACATATGTAAATTTTAAAGAACATAACCTGTATGTTCTTTTCCTTGTACAGCCTAGGATAAAAAGGTTGAGGTTTGGTAGCCTTATTACCCTCCTTTTTACATGTTATCTTCTTCAAATTTGGTTTGTCAAATTCATCACCATCAGGTTTATATGTTATCAAGTGGGTATTTGTAAAATTGCCACCATAATTTCACCCATCTTTTGAGTTTTCTATCCATATAATTTTTAAAAAAAATTTGAACAATATTAACATATTAATCTTGAATTTCTTTTACTAGTATCTCTAGAGTTCTTAGAGATAGATGTGTACCATTTTTTTAATAACTTTTGAAGTACTTGTCCAAATTTGAAAAAAAATTATATATTATTGTTCTACACTTCATTCTTTAAACTTTGAAAAAAAATTGAATTTTTTATTATTTTGGTGCAAGTTATGTGATGTGTACGAACAAGTACTTGATTTTTAGGATGCATTCACTTTGAAAAATCATAAAAAAAAAATACTCAACAAAAAATTACAAAAAAATACACAACATCTAGTGCTCCCTCTATTGGTGACAATGCAACAAACTAAGAGAGGGGGTGAATCAGTTTGCACAAAAACTTTACTCAACTTAAACTTAAATTCAGATCTGATAATTAAAAGTTAAAGCACAAATAAACACCACATCAATAACACACATAACAGTAAGATTTTTGATGTGGAAAATCCGGTTAAAGAAAAAACCACGGTGAGAACCTACCCACAATGAGATAATACCCTGTTAGGAGTAAATGAAATATTACAATGGGGAATTCACATGCATTGAGGCACACTACCTAGAACTCACTACTCAAATTACACAACAACAAGGCCTACAACCCTAAGGAAGACTCACTATCTCACAAAAACATTCGGATTACATTCAGAGGATCATGAACTAATGAAATAGAATCTCCTCATGCCTAGGTACAGTTCCAGTTAAGCACACAGTTTGATCTAGTTTGCCACACTTCACACTTTCAAAAGATCAAAACACTTAATCACACACTTATCCGATCACACACATTCAGATACACTTGCAGATACCACACATATACATCTCTCACATGACTATTACATTTATTTAAACAAGTCATCAACCTATATTTCAAGGTTGGCTCAACACTCATCACAAATTAAGAGAACACGCTACAATACAATATGCAGACCAAAACAATGTCTGCTAATACATAGTCTAGACCGAAATCAACTCCTCGAACATGCAAAACCTCCAAGAATTAAGCCTCAAACATCTGCAACACGCTACAATCATCATGAATGTCACACAACATGAAGAACACCACTGGATCAATAAAATGATCAATAATGCGCACAACGATCAATGAAGACCATCAACATAGACAAAACATGATCTAGAAACATCCACAAGAAACATGAATTACCACAAGCAACATGAATTACCACAACAACAACCACAACATCACCACTTACTAAAATCTTCATCATCATTATATCGAACCTCAAGAACACCAACTATACTGACTTTCAAACTGAAAGATACACTTGCGGACCTCCAAATCATGAACCATCTAAATTAGGATGCATATGAACCTCCCAAACACTCTGTCAAATCTACAAACCAAGATATTTCAATTCTAAAGCAATGTAGAGCAAAATCCAGAACATTGATCAATACAGCCAACTGAAAAACCAACCTCAAAACCAAATCTCATAATTCAATCAAATCATCATGCAGACCACTGAAACCTGCCAAATCAACTATAGATACTTATCTCAAAACCCTTTAAACCACAACAACTCATCTGCAACACACTAACCATACCAACTCATTTAATCTGACTACAACACTAGAACACATAGAGTAATATGTTGACATCAATGTCAAAACACTATGTTATGTTTTGCTGAAAAACAAGAAAACTTTTGTGTGCATGGAATATTTGAACCACTAAATCTTATCCAATTTTTTTAAAAATTAGTAGTTTGGAAACTAGATTTAGAGTACTACAATCTTTGTTCTTTGAAAATCTTCAAATTTTGAGTGGACAAGTCTCAAATTGCTCCTCCAAGTTCAGGTTTAGTTGACTTCAGAAAAAAGGTGTCCACTTTTACCCCCCTCTTTGTTCACCATCTTGGTGCACTTACCCCACAATATAGTAGTGCTCAAGAAAAATTAAATCAATTGTTGAGTAAGCTAGCACCAATATACAATAATGGCAACAAAGGAGATAATATAATTCAATTCATTAAAACTCCAACTAAATACATCTCTACATCAAATTCTTTAATGCCAACATTCCCATTTAGAGTCCAACATTAGAGCAATGGACCAAAAATGAGGCATCTACATGAGCATATTAGATAAGATTTGGAAAAAAATATATTACATCATGACATCACCCTAGAAGACTATCTAGAGCTAAGGGTTAAGTATTCACCTAAGGAACAGAGGAGACATCACTTGGACCTACGAAGGGGAAGCAATGAGAATAATCACTTTAAAGGACATGGGATGAATGATTGTAAATCAAAAATTGCATTGAGAGTCTCACACATCCACATGAATGATCATCAAACACCACATGGAACTCATAATGTATTCACCAAATGTTTTAAGGGGCCACAAATAAAAGAAAAGGAAAAGCGGCTATTGACTCCTCATGTATCATAAAAGAGTTAAGTACATGGATCCATAAGAATGGTAAGTTTGACCTCGCATCATCACAAGGATTGTGCATAGGGAATGACAAAATAGAGGTTGAATCTTGGACCCATAATTAAAGTTTGGAGGAATTGATTGGAGATAAAAATATCAAACGAAATTATTTTTCATCTTCCGAAGAAAACATAGCAGCCATGATTGTGAAAAAGATGAATACTACTTCTACTACAAGGAAATCAAAAGTTATTTCTTATTTCCAACCCAACCACATCAAAGTAGATATATGAGGAAATATATTGAAGGTATGGAAGAAGAAGATAAAACATGTGGTAAACAAAGGTAGAAGAATGTGCACAAGTACTAAAACCCCAAATCATTACGAAGAAGGGAATAAGATAATAAGTAGAGAAGAGAAATCACCAACATGAAGACAATACTATTGATAATTAAGCACTTCATGGAACCTAGTAACAGTGAAAGAGATAATGATGACTTGAAAGGTTACTCGAAGAAATTAGAGGAAAGAAGGTTTAGAAAAGATAAGTTTGAGTTTAGAAGCAAAATAAATCTTCAATTTATTTATAACATTGGCCTAGTGGTGGAGAACTTGCGCTCTTGAAAGAGAGGTCACAAGTTCAAATCCCACAAGGGGGTAAGGTATGTAAGCCTCGTTTGTAGTGTTGTTAGGTACCTCCCGCAAGGAGTATGAGGTAGTCCCTGTTAGAATATTTAATCTTTACTTGGCTTAGGTTTATTTGTATTTAGTTTGGGATATTCCTTTGGAATCCCTACATGTAATTTGTCCTCTTGTACATGTGTGAGGACAAATCATTTCTTTGATTTTCCTTTATTAAGGAATTTTAGATTTTCTCCTTAAGGGAATGTGGACACATGGCACACACATTTTAGGAATGGTGGCATTCATAGATTTGGGAGTTACTTTGTAACTCCTCTCCTCATCTCTATTTAAGAGATGTCTCCTCTTTCATTTCTTCTTAATGATGTTATTGTAAAGAGCTTCTTGCTCTCTTTTGTTGGGATCCAAGAACACTGAGAGGGGAGCATGAATCAATGTTCTACTGGTAAAGTAAGATTTTATTCTTTTATACCATACACATATAAACCAATAAACAAATAAACATATAACTTGAAGCAAATAAACCATCCACATAAATGAACACCATAACACACAAAGTTTATATGTGGAAAAACTCAAAGAGGAAAAACCATGATGGAATTTGTGACCCATAATATTAGTTCACTGACCATATGAAAAGATATTACATATAATGGGGGCCTGCACATGCAGGAAGGCACACTACCTAGAGCATACTGCTCATCACTAAAGAGCCTTATTGACTACAAGCTTTCTGCTAAAGTAAAATACTGAAGAATGAATTCAAGAATGCATCTCCTGTGCCAAATAGAGTTTTGGTTCTAGCTTTTCTCTGTACCGATTCATAAACTCTGAACACTACTACCAGTATCTCTTCTCCTCACAGAATGCTTTCCAAGTTATCTACAGATCATTGCATGATATAACATTTGGATACAAAATGATCTTCATACATATATTTCTCATTATGCAGTTCTGTTATATTCTACTGTTGGTATTATGGATATGTTGCATTGGTTTTGTCATTGATGTCAACACTTATCCTTCTGGAGATCTTTGGTTATGTTCACCAGAATGTTTAGTGACTTATGCACAGTCACCGATATCTTGTTCACCAAGAGGTTATATTTTTCACTGGCACTAAGGATGATCTGTTATCATCTGGAGATTACTTGGTTTACCGATATTATGCACTAAGTTTGGTTAAGTTATATTTGGGTTGAAATTAATAGACAACTGATTCACCCCCCCCCCCCCACTCTCAGTTGCCTCTGAGTCCTAACAATTGGTATCAGAGCTAAGTCCTCTTATTGCAGAAGTTTAACAGCTTGAGGAGATTCTATGGCAACTAACTATTTCAGGAAGGACAATCTGAAGCTTGATGGAACTAACTATGGTATATGGAAGATCAGAATGGAGACACATCTGAATTGCATTGGAAAAGACATATGGGATGTTACAAAGAATGGCTATGTTGGTCCTACACAGAGTCAACCTAATCCACCAACCTTGGCTAAAGATGAGGAGAATGATTGCAAAGCAAGAGAAGCACTTTTGAGTGCATTGTCAGATCAATAAATCATGGGATTATCAGACCGATCTACTGCTAAAGCTATTTGGGATAAATTGGAGACATTGAATGAAGGTGATACCACTGTCAAAATTGCAAAACTGGAATGCTTTTGGGTCAGGTGTGAAAATCTGAAAATGGAAGAAGATGAAATGAATTATGCTTTTATGGAAAGAGTTAATGAAATTGTTTTGGGTATACAATATTGTGGAGGATCTTTAAGTGAAGATGTAATTGTTTCTAAAGTTTTAAAAGCATTGCCACCGGCATACAAAATGAAAGTAACTGTTATTAATGAATTGAGAACAATGCCCAATACATCAGTATCTAGAGATACTTTGGTTGGAAAACTTTCAGCTTTTGAACTTGAGGAATTTGGTCATATTGCTACAATTAAGATAGATTTGACTTTCAAAGCTTCATCATCTGCAACACCATCATCATCATCTGAAAAATCTGATTGGAAAGCACTCTATGCTAGAGAACTTGAAGAAATCAGAAGAGAGAATGAAGAAATTGAAGAGCTTGAAGCACTATTTGCAAGGAAAATTCCTAGAGGTCCAGTTGGAAGTAAGTATGAAGTTAAAGCACCATTTAAATGTTTTAACTGCAATAAAATTGGTCATATGGCATCTAGGTGTCCTGACAGACATGCAAGATTGAAAGAAGAAGCTAAAAGAACATATAAGCCTAACCTTGAATATCAAAGATACATATTTAAGAAGAATAGAGACAAATCATGTTACTATGCTGATGAAGGAGTTACTAGTGATAAAAGTAAATTCTTAACCTTTCAGGAATACAATGGAGGTCTAGTAAGATTTGGGGATGATGAAGCTTGTTTGATCAGAGGAAAAGGCACTATATATTTTGATGGTAAGCACAATACTGATAATGTTTATTATGTTGAAGGTTTGAAGCATAATCTTTGAGTGTTTGTCAGTTAGTTGAAAAAGGATTTCAGTTACAATTCAAGAATGGTAAATGCAAAATCATGAATAGAACTGGTTTGGAAATAGCAATCGGTAATCAGACTAGAGGTAATATCTTTCATTTGAATAACAATGAGAAGACATGCTTGTTAGCACATATTGATGAAAGTTGGTTATGGCATAAAAGAATTTGTCATGTAAATTTTGATTGCATTGTGAAATTCAGTACAACTAAGGCAGTTAGGGATTTACCTAAGATTGTTAAACCTCACAATCTGGTATGTAAGGAATGTCAATTTGGAAAGCAAGTTAGAGAAACTTTTAAGAGTATTCCAAGAAAATCCAATAATGTTATTGACTTAATTCATACTGATTTATGTGGTCTAGCAATAACTAGAAGTTTACAAGGAGATAGATATTTTATGCTAATCATTGATGATTATTCTAGAATGTGTTGGGTTACTTTTCTTAGGGAGAAATCAGAAGCTTTTGGGAAATTCAAACTATTCAAGGTCATGGTAGAGAATGAAACCGGTAAGAAAATCAAATATTTGAGATTGGATCAAGGAGGTGAATTCACATCTAAGGAATTTAATACATTCTATGAAGTAAATGGAATCAGAAGACAATTATCAGCACCTCAAACACCCCAGCAAAATGGAGTTGTGGAAAGGAAAAACATAACTATTTTGGATGCAGCTAGAAGCATGATATCAGAAGCAAACCTACCTCATGTGTATTGGAGAGAAGAAGTCAATACAGTTTTTTATACATTCAACAGAGTTCATATCAAAGGTGAAACCGGTAAGACCCCTCATGAACTATGGTTTGGTAATACTCCTACTCTTAAATATTTTAGAATATTTGGAAGCAAATGTTATATTAGGAGAGATGATTATATTGGAAAATTTGATCCTAGAAGTCATGAAGGAATATTTCTTGGTTATTCATCTAAGAGTAAGGCATATAGATGCTTTAAAAAGAGTGTCATGTCCCCTTTCTAGAGTGGACATCAGAGGCAGAGGAGTTGGCCTATCATTGGAGTCTCGTAGGCTAGAAAAGGTTGATTGGGACTCATTCTGCTTCCTAAAATCAAGGTACTGCTCCAAACTGGCTCCAAACTGCCTGTAAAGCCAAAATCCAATCACTATATGCACTGAATGAGTCCCAATCAACCTCTGCTAGCCTACAAGACTCCAATGATAGGCCAACTCCTCTGCCTTTGATGTCCACTCTAGAAAGGGGACATGACAAAGAGATTGCAGAAAATCATTGAGAGTGTAAATGTGAAGATTGATGAAAAATTTAGAAGGTCTATAAACTCTGAAGCAACAATTGAGATAATCACAAATGAACTTACAATGAGTACACTGGTATAGAATGTTGATCCAGTCACACTGGCATCATCTGAGAATTCCACAGTGACTGAAGAACATCAACAAGTGAATACACCCAAGTATGTAAGATTGAATCACTTTGAAAGTTAGATAATTGGGAATAAGTATCAAGGTGTTATGACTAGAGGAAGACTGGAAAATGAAGAGGTGTGTCTAATTTCTCAAATTGAACCAACAACTATTAATGAGGCATGTGAAGATAAACATTGGATTAAGGCTATGGAAGATGAATTAGAACAAATTGAAAAGAATAACACATGGACATTGGTTCCCCGACCTAAAAACCAAAATGTAATTGGAACTAAATGGGTATTTAGAAATAAACTTAATGAAGATGGTAAGATAATCAGAAACAAAGCAAGATTAGTGTGTAAGGGATATTCATAGAAAGAAGGAATTGATTACAATGAAACCTTTTCATCGGTAGCTAGAATTGAGGCATTCAAATTATTCTTAGCTTTTGCAGCACACAAGAACTATAAAGTATATCAAATGTATGTTAAATGTGCATTTCTGAATGGTGATCTTGAAGAGGAAGTTTACATTGAACAACCTGATGGATTTTCTTTGACAGATGACAAAGATATGGTTTGCAAGTTAAGGAAGGCTTTATATGGATTGAAGCAAGCTTGTAGAGCTTGGTATGCTAGATTGGACAAATATCTTTTGAAGCTTGGTTACACTAAAGGTAATGCTGACATCAACTTATATTACAAAGTGACTAATGATGACATCATGGTTATTGAAGTTTTTGTTGATGATATCATTTTTGGAGGAGAAGAAGGATTGTGTAAAGACTTTTCTAAAATGATGCAGGAAGAATTTGAAATGTCTATGATTGGAGAGATAAAATTCTTTTTAGGATTGCAGATTTCACAGACTGATAAAGGTATATTCACAAATCAATTAAAGTACTTGAAGGAATTACTTAAGAAATTTGGCATGGAAAACTCTAAACCGGTAGGTACACCTATGACTACAACTGATAAACTATAATTGAAGGATGAATCAACACTTGTTAATTCGATAAGATATAAATCTATGATTGAGGGTTTACTGTATTTGACACAAACAAGACCTGATATTATGAATGTAGTATGTATTGTTTCAAGATTTAAGAGTAATCCTAAGGAAAATCATGAATCAGCACTAGAAAGGATTTTCTGGTACCTACAAGGCACAACAAATCTTGGTTTATGGTATCCTAAAGATGAAAATTTTGATTTATGTGCATACACAGATGCAAATTGGGTAGTAGATGTAGATGATAGAAAAAGCACCACTGGCGGAGCCTTTTTTCTTAGCAACAGACTAATTTCATGGTTGAGCAAGAAACAAAGTTGTACATCACTATCAACAATAGAATCAAAATATGCTGCAGCAACAACTAATTGTACACAGGTATTATGGTTTAAGCAAATATTGAAGGACATAAAGGTAAAATGCAAAGAACCTATAATCATTTACTGTGATAATATGGTAGTAATTGATATATCAAAGAATCTGGTATTTCACTCTAAAACTAAACATGTTTCTATCAAATTCAATTTTTTGAAAGAGAATCTTGAAACAAAAGAAGTGAAATTGGTTTATGTGAATACTAAAGAGTAGATTGCAGATATCTTTACTAGGCCTTTGCCTAAGGAAACTTTTGAATATCTAAGAGAGAAGCTTGCAGTTATACCCTCATCGGTAGAAACTTAGACAGTTGGAGCATGGCATAAGACCGGAAGAATTAACAAAGAAATATTTTTTCGGCTTTGATGAAAGAGAGCTACTTCTCAGGGGGAGTAGATTGAATTAATTGGTTATAACAATTGGTATTTATAATAAGTTCTATGAACTGATTGTATTTGGTTTTGTATTGCTTTGGCATTTGATATCCAAAGGGGAGAGATGTCTATGGAAAAACACATTATCTTTTGGGGAGATATTGTTACTCTCTGTATCTGTATTTTGATTTCTGGTTAATGATCTCTTTGGGAGATTGTTGGTTTTTGGTTTTTGGCATTTCTACTTTGGCACTTAGATGGTTTTTCCATCTTGTGTTGCCATCAATGCCAAAGGGGGAGATTGTTGGTATTATGGATATGTTGCATTGGTTTTGTCATTGATGTCAACACTTATTCTTCTAGATATCTTTGGTTATGTTCATCGGCATGTTCAGTGACTTATGCACAGTCACCGATATCTTGTTCATCGACAGGTTATCACCTAGAGATTACTTGGTTTACCAGTATTATGCACTAAGTTTGGTTAAGTTATATTTGGATTGAAATTAATAGACAACTGATTCACCCCCCCCCTCTTAGTTGCCTCCGGGTCCTAACATCTACTATGTCGCATCCTATCTCTTATTCAAAATGACCTAGTAGACTGACCTATATACCCATTACAAACAATTTTCCTTATGTCGGCTTACAATACATTACAAAAGATATTCAATGTCGGTCTCGATAATAATTACAAAATGATTTACTAAATAAATATTCCTTGATGCTGGTGTCGGTGCCGGTGTCGATGTAGCCCTGAATGCTCCAAAGATGGTATCTACCGATATATGCCTTCTAGTGCCAGTATATGACTTCCATCTGATCTTTTTGTCATCAATGACAAGAAAATGAATCCAATGAGTGTCAATTGCCAACAATCTCCCCCTTTGGCATTAATGGCAACACTCATGTGAAAAATGAATTCCCTGCTGGTTCAACTAAAATATGCTCCCCCTGAGAAATACATTCCTTTTGATATCCTTCCCATGTGTTCTTATCTAGTATTCTTTGATATTTTTCACATATATACATACTCCCCCTTTGACATTAATGCCAAAGACCAGTGAAAGAATTGAAAGAATTCAGAACAAAAGAATAAATGAATACTATTAATTTCACTGGAGCTTGACTATCCTCAAAATTTTGGGGTATGCCTTATCCAACAACTAAAGATATGTATCCTAGCCGATTTTGAAATTTTTTAGAAATGGATACTAGTCCACTTAGTATGTGTGCTAGTGTTTCCTTCTCTTTGACTTCTTTCGGTGTGGGTTTAGCAATCATGTCCATGCACTCTCTCTTATGAAAACCCAATGAATCTAATCTAGGACTTACTAGTCCTCTAAGACTTCTTTCCCTATGAATGATCTTATCTTTCTCTTTCTCCAAAGAAAAAATTTGGTTCTCCAAGGACAAAATTTGTCCATCAACATATGTGGTCAGTGTAGTTAATCCATCAAAAGAATTAGCAATGTTAGCTATCTTATCATATAACTCCTTCAACTAGCCATCTACATTAGCTATAAGAATTTCTAAGTTACAACACACTATGTAGATATTTGTACATTGTTTTAAACAAACCTCAATAAGAATGAGTTTGGCCTCAATTTTCTTTTTCTCAGTTTCTATTATCTGATCAAAAGCTGCTCTTTTAGTTGCTGTGAACTTTTCCAAAGTCTGTCGGTCTGCAATCTGCCTCAAAGATTGAAAATTGGTAGAAATATATTATGTTAGAGTCTTGAGCTTTCTAGAAGGGCTTGCTCAATCTTCAATCTGACACTCAGGTATCAATATGTGCAACACTATGACTAATTGATCAATTATTCCTTTATCTGCAGTACCCTACTTTAGTAATTTTTGAGTAGCCATCATCATCAATTTAGTTCGACTCAACTCAGAGACTGGTTTCTTCCCAACCTAAGAAGTGTTAATTGACAAGACCTTTGTTGGGGAATCAGTTTTAACTGCCGGTATAGACTCAGTTGCTTTTACCTTATCCTCCTCAATCTCTTTTCCACCAGTGGCTTCGCCACTTGGTGCAATGTTAGTTAGTGTCGGTGGAGCATTATCCACAATATTTATAGTATCTTGTACATAGTCATGCTAAAAAATGGTTTGTGCTAGTACAGACTATACACTCTCCTTTACTATGAGTTGTATCAAAATTGGAGTTGAACTGCCCAAAATACCTTTCCCTTTTGATTTGTTAGGAATGGTGGAAGTTGTTGCTCTTACAAATTCTTCTTGAGATGTAAGAAAATCTAGATTATTCTGAAAGAATTTGGTCCAACCCTTACTAGTCTCATTTATCACCTCATTTACTCTACCCATCATAAGGCTTATCTGTCGGGGTTTACTACTGAAAAGTATTCTATTTGCAACATCTATGCATCTTTTCATTTCCTCATTGTTTACAGAACCACACATTTCTAAAAGTGCTACTTCCTTAATCTCCCTATCTCTCTTGACAGCGTCAAGTCTTGTAGCCTCAAGTTTATTATACACGGATAGAGGTATCTCCTTCAAAATTTCAACTAAGGATTTCTTATAGATGTCTATATAAAACAAAATATCCTCCTCTATTTCATTTTGCTCATTTTCTTCTAAATCTTCATAATACTTAGATACATTTTTCAAAATTCCATCTTTTGTAATTTCATCAATAAGCTCAACATGGGTCTTTGTGGTCTTACCAGTTTCAGTATCATCACCCTTCTTCTTTTTTCTTTTGGTTGCAGGGGTAGATGCGACTGGTTTCCTCTTTTGCATAGGCTTCCTTGCCAATGGTGGAGGTGTATTAGGTTTAGTTGCCTTTCTGACAAGTCTCCTCTTAGGCTCTGCCTTCTTTTTCTCTACCGGTGGTTGTACCACTTTCTTCCTTTGTACCCTTCTGAAAGCCAGAGGTTCATTATCCTCAGGGTCAGAATCAAAAGTGATGGTTGAAATGTAAGCTTCATGCTTCTTCACTTCTATAGCACTAGCCTCTGCTGGTTTAGATGCCTGTTTGGATCCAGAACCCAGTTGAGTGTCTATCTTGTGAGTTACATTATGTACACATGCATACATCTTTTCTATTTTCTTCTCTCTTCTCTTCTTGTTAAAACTAGTTTTCACTTTAAGAGCCTTCTCTCCTGCTGTACCAAAATGCTCTGTTTTATCATCTAATGGGGCTTCTAGCAGCATTTTTGCATAGAGTTCAAAAATGTTGTCATCTACCTCATATCCAAGCTCTATAATCTAGATGGTCCTAGGTTCAATTGCTTCCATAAGAGTTTCATTAGTTTTTACCATAAAACAGATATTAGTGGAGTACTTCTCCACAATGTTCCTTGATATTATCTCCCTTTTCCTCATATTTTCTTGGAATGTTTTGAAATACCCCCAAAGTTTCTCATCTTTGTTGGTACCAAGACCGGTGATTTCTTCCTTGGTCTGCATACTTTCCGGTATACCATGAGCCCAACGCTTCTTCCCTAGACCGGGTAGCTCATTCAGGAAGTAAAGCATTAAACAAACAATCAAATTTCCATATCTAAAAGTTCCTTTCTTGACTCCCTTGATCTTTCCAAGGTTCAACATCAATTCACTCCTCATCCATTCATATAAATCATATTTTTCATTATTCCTTAGCATCTGATATGTAGCATGAGTGCATGAACTAGCAACAAAATTCAATCAGTTGGATTGAGTTGCCTTATAACCTATTATCATGATTGCAAATTTCACATCGGGGTCGGTGATTGTGCTTATCCTCATTGATCTGCTATCAGGAGTTGCACCTATGATTTTTTCAACCTCAGTGTTGGAAACTTTCTTGCCAAGTTCTTGTCCGACTTTGGGTAAGTTGATGACTACTTGAATAGCCTGCTTCGTGATCATGTAAGGTCGATCCAGCCAGATAAATTCATTGTGAACCCTGCTCATAAAGTATCTGATAACCTCATCTTTGAATTCTGATATGTATGAAATACCAGTTAACCCTAGATCCTCAATTTCTTTGTATTCCATCTTGATGGTTCCAGAGTCTCCCAGTATTATGGATTGATACATGCTTTTGATGTCCTATGTACCCAGATCCTCCAGGGTGCAGTGAATGTATTCCCTCACATCTTCAACATACATCATGCCATCAGGAACCCTATAAAATGCTCCTACAGAGTCCTCCTTCTTAGCAATTTCAAGAACCTCCTTGAATACGGGCCTTAACGTCTCCTTGACTTCAACAATGGTGAGATTTGCAATGAAAGTAGGAGTTGAAGATCCAGATGTCATTTTGAAGAATACCTGAAAGTGAACACTGATGGAAGATTGAGTGCTACTTAGATAACTCCTTGAAATCCTTTTACAATTCTTTTGTTCTCTCTTAACCCACCTTTCTTCTCTTTGAATGCTTGAATGCTCGATGAGTGAAAATGATTTCACTTACCCCTTTTTATCAACAAATAAATCCCTAATTTTTCTCTATAATAAATGCTTCGCCAACAACCCTACGGATGTTGGTTTCACAGTTTGGTGTCAGGTGAACCTTCATCAATGATGAACACAACTCTCTAGATCTCCTCTAGGGTAATGTGCAAGATTTTGCAATGTCTTTGCCAACCCCTAAGGCTTATGCCTCAGTTACTGGTGGAATTTCTTGTCGGTGGAGGAATACCCTATTCTACCGGTGGAGTTACTGGTGTAGATCCATCTCCACTTGGTTCTTCATATTTTCTAACCCATCTCTTGGTGTGATCTTGTTGTATTTCATCTACCTTCTACCTTCTACTTTCATTTTTCATTATCTTTATCATTACTAACCGGTTGAGTCTTGGTTCTGTAATACTTAGCAATATGACCAATTTTGTTACATGCATAACATGTAACATTGTTCTTTTGAATTGCTTTGACATATCCAGTATCATTTCTTGACCTACAATGATTAGCAAAATGTCCAAACTTTCCACATGCATGACATTTAACATTCATTTTGCAATATTCTGACTTATGACCATACTTCTTGCAATTTGTGTATTGACCGAGAACAAAATTATAGTTTTGATTTGCTTTATTTCTACATTGTTTAGCCATATGCCCAAATTTATTACAAACAAAACATCTACCATTGAATTTATAAGCATTAGATTGTGATGAATAATGATGAACAGTAAATACCCAACAGATACTGAGAGGGGGGGGTGAATCAGTATGGACAATTTTTTTTTAAACAACTTAAATTGCAAAGACTGCACTAACTGGTAAACAGTATCACCAATCTAAATCAAGGCACTACCGGTAAAACACAATATGACTGTAAAAGACATAAATTAGTAACATCTAGATCTTCTCAAAACCTAATATCTCATCTCAACTTCACCCATATGCTTAAGCAAGTAATACATTAGAAATATAATGACCATTGGATCAGCTTGCATTACCACTTAATAGAAAACACTAAAACATCACATAAAAAAACATCACACATAACACACTGATTTTTCATGTGAAAACCCAACTAGGAAAAACCACGGTGGGGATGAATACCCACAAGTTGTTCTTGAACTCTTATGAAGTTCGCTCTATTAGGAGCCTAGTCCGGTTAAAGACTTTACAACTGGTTCTACTAGGAACCAATCCTGCTAGGGATCACCCAGTTAAGGGATGGCTAAATACCCGGTTAGAGGTTAAAACCCTGTTAAAGGTTACCTTGTAAGAGGATTTGAAGAACTCAATGATTTTGAGTCACCCTGTTAAAGGATTTACAAAAAGCCTGTTAAAGCTACCCGGTAAAGGGATTTTCCATCTACTGAAATGGTTAGAAGTCAATAGGTAATACACTAATATGATAACAACACTTAATGCCAAGGTAGATCCACTTTAGTTTCTTTACATCTACAATCACACTCTGCATATCTCTTCTTACTCCTTAGGTTTGGCAAGAATTACCTCACATACATTTATTTTCCAACAAATTCAAATGAAAATCATCATCGACCTTATAGACAACAATTAGGTCAGTGGCCAAAACCTAAAACCCTAAGCATCTAGGTTAACAATATAGTTGGTCCAATCCTAGCCATTTAATCACATTACATAGGATAAAACAATTTTGAACAAATCTCAAGACGTTCTCCATCATCCGTTCTTCACTGCTTCTGGAAGCTGATAACCCATCGTGCACTCTCCACTGTTTACTAAGATTTTGCATATTATCAAGGTAGATAGAATCAATCTTCTTCATGCAAGATCCTCAAGGAAATTCTTCACGTGCACAAGGCTGACGTGGCAACACGATCTAATCTTTATTTCAATGCTAACTCATCATAGGATGTCATCGATTGAATCACACAAAATTGGAATGCATCAACTGAAAACCCTAAAGCTGAGACTACCAACCAGTAGTCATATCAAATGAAACCCCGATACAAACTTTGTATATACTGGTTCACACTCCAACATACCAATTCACTTTTTGCATATACCTGTTCATACCATCATACCAACTCACTTGCCAGTTTGCTTACTTCAATATACCGGTTCATACTTTAGCATATTGACATCAATGACAACATACAATCTGATCATATCATCAAACTCTGTACATATGCCAATAATCTCCCCCTTTAGCATTGATGGTAATACACAAAGATATCTCTACATCTTCTTCCATACTATAGATATCTTCTCCGCTTCACATCTTCTCCCCCTTTGACAACAATGCCAAAGTGGAGGCACAAGCTTCTATGTTCCATTATGCTGCTCCCCCTAAGGAGTAGCATCCTTCAACACATCAATCCTAAAAATATTTGACAATGCAATACCTGACTAATATGGAGCACATACCTTTAGTTCAACTCTTGAAGGGGTAGCACCCCTAATTCACCTCTTAAATAGGTAAATGTAGCCTTCGGTAGAGGCTTCGTGAATATATCTGCTAACTGCTCTTTACTGGAAACATGTTCCAATACAACCTCTTAGTTATAAAATTTCTCCCTCAAGAAATGATACTTGAGCTTGAAGTGCTTGGTTCTAGCATGCAATACCAGATTCTTGGAAATATTAATTGCACTTGTGTTATCACAAAATATACTCACCAGTTCAGATATAGGGACTTTGAAACCACTTAATACACACTTCATCCAAATTATCTAAGTGCAATTCATAAATGCTACTACATATTCTGATTAAGTTGTGGACTGAGAGATACAACTTTGCTTCTTGCTCATCCATGAGACTAGTCTACCACCGAGAAAGAATGCACCACCAATTGTGCTCTCCTGGTCGTCCACAATACCAGCCCAATCGACATCAGTAAACACTTTGAGATTGAAATCATTATTGTATGAATACAACAATCCATAATCTATAGTTCCCTTAAGATATCTAAGAATCCGCTTGACTGCTACCAAGTGGGATTCTCTTGGACTTTTCTGGAAACGTGCAGCAATGCCCACTGCATGTGCAATGTCCAGTCTGTTGTGTACTATATAGTGCAATTTACTAATCATTGACCGGTATTCCTTCTCATTCACCAACATTGAGTCATCTTCTTTTGACAATTTACAACTGGTCATCATCGGTGTACCGACCAGTTTGCTGTCTTCCATGCCAAAGGTCTTCAACACCTCTTTGGCATACTTGGATTGAGTAATAAAGATACCATCTTTTATTTGTTGAATTTGTAGTCCAATGAAGAACTTAATCTCTTCGATTAGTGACATCCTTAATTCCTTCTTCATTTCATCTGCAAACGCATGGCTCATCTTGTCATCTCCATAAAAAATTATGTCATCAACAAACACTTCATTGATTAGAATCTGATCTCCTTCTGTCTTCAGATAGATATTGCTATCTTCACTTGTTCTTTCAAATCCAATCTTCACAAGATGGGAGTGTAAATGTTCATACCATGCTCTAGGTGCTTGCTTCAATCCATACAAGGATTTATGTAGCCTACACACCATATCACTATCTTCTGATAGGGAAAACCCATCTAGTTGCTCTATATACACTTCCTCTTCAAGTATTCCATTCAGGAATGCAAAGTTCACATCCATCTGATACACTTTGAATCTCTTCAAGTATTCCAAATTGTTTGCAATGGTTGCATGAGTGGTAAGATGCATAGGGAACCCTTTCCTCATGGTCAATCTTGGAGGGCATATACTAAATTGCATCTAGTTCATAGTGATATCTTGGGTCCCATGGAGAATCCCTCCATCCAAGGTTCAAGGTATGCTCTTATCTTTGTTGATTATTTTTCAAGGATAACATGGATATATTTCCTTCATAGTAAGGATCAAGTGCTTGATGTGTTTATTGAATTTCATATGTTTGTAGAAAAACAATTTGGTTCTAAAATTAAGATTCTTCGTACTAACAATGGAAGAGAATATGTCAATAATGCATTTAATGCTTATTTGAAATCTTTTGGAATTAAAAATGAGCTTACCATTCCTTATACACCACAACAAAATGGTGTGGTAGAACAGAAGCATAGTGATAGACAAAGATTACTTTAGTGGCGAATATTCGCCAATGGCAAATTTTTCACATCAGTGACCTGGGAAATGGCAAATATTTTGTATCGGCTGGGAGTGGCCATGTCGCCAGAACATTATCAATTTCCATCAAAGTCACGGCCCGATCGCCATATGTTTTAGGAAATTAAATGTTTCTATGTGATGATTTCACCAATACAATATATGGTGGACACACGGTAAATTTAATTTTTTTGCCTACACTCTCTGAGGTTGCCTTAATAGACGACCATAATTCACTTATAGACATGTGAAGATTTGTTAGCTAGGAGGACCCAATTCACCCGACATTTTGCTGATGTGTGTCTCCATTCACCCCAACTTTCACCAACTATATTGTATTTGTCAATTATTTGGATGACCTATAATTGCCTCGAAAATTACATAAGTCCTATTTGGACGACCTATAATCACCTCAAAAATTACATAAGTCATTTTATAGTTACACAGGATTCACCAAATATTTGTATACCATATAAAATTCCCACGGAATTTGCCATATAAGGATTGGTATAAATACATGCAAAGATCAGATCTATCTCAACACAATTTGGTGGGTTCTAGGCTCTGAATTCTGATCAATAGCGAAGTTTCAGACCAAGGAAAATCATTGTTGTTGACCGCATTAGAGACTGCTAGTGACCTAAAGGTGAGCGATCATATTTTTGAAGTGTTATAATATTATTCTAAATTTATCTATATGTGTTTGCATTGTTGAGTTCATTTTTATTCAGTGGCGACCTATCAGTGCCAAGTAGTCAGGACTCAGGGGGGACATTTAGACCTCAAACATCTAGATTGTAGGTTGTAGGGCCAATGAAACATATATTATACATTTTAGTCTAATATTGCTTCTTCAACAAATTGATCTTTTTCTGCTAGCCTTTATTTCGTTGGAGATGTCGAACAGGAAGAGGGGTAGGAAACTTGAATGTGGGGAAGGCCATGAGAGACCAACAAAAAGCAGAACATTGTCTTCGTACTTTGGCATTGGAAAATATTGTGGTGAAAATCAGGAAGGTACATCATCACAAGTACAAGTACAAAATTTGCCACCTACACTGCATGTTGAAGACGATGGCGAACCTGATATCTCAGATCAAGATGATCTTGAAGAAGATTATCTGGTTGGTGCCCAAGTTAGGCGGAATGATATAATCAACTTGGGTGATAATGCCATTGATGATAATACACGGAAGGGGAAAAGAAATGACAGATCAAAAAAGGGTGAACCACAATCAAAAAAGGATCAGGAGTGGGATATGTCAGTGAGGAATTTTCAAATTAATTGGGCATCAAAGTATCCATTCATTAAACCAGTGGAGAATCCAATTGAAGGCGAGCCTCTAATAGAATGCAGGTGTAAGATTTGCACTCGGAAGCATAACAAGTAAATTAGGTTGTAGCTAAAATTTGACACCATAGAAAAGCATATGGGTAAAGTTTATGAAAAACAAATGATAGACGGGGTTGAAAAATCAGTCATAAGATGGAAAACAAAGGAGGAATGTAAGCATGTGAGGAATGCCAAAGAGTATTATTTTCATGAGAAAATACAGATGAAGCTTGCTAAAGTTGAAGGTTCTATTGAAGATACTTTTGGAAAAACAATGCAAATAGAACAACTGGGAAAAGTTGTTCAGTTAAGCGTTGTTTTTTATATTTTGAGCAGAGGGTGTGCTAGGACAGATTTCCCATCAATTAGTTGTTTATTACACTTTTTGAAAGTTCCTAACTATCCTAATAGACACTCGTCAGTAAACAGTGGATGAGAATGGACAAGTTGTCTTGCTAGGGTTGAAAAGGAAGATGTAAAGGAAAAAATAAGAGAGTCAAACTTTATTGCATTTTCTTTAGATGAAGTTACAACAGTAGATAATACTTCATGGGTACGCATGCATGTTTATACTGTAGAGAATCATACCCGCCAACCTTATCTACTATTTGCTGCTAAAATGAAGGAGAGTGTGACAACGGAAAATTTATTTCAACTAGTAAAAAGAAGTTTAATTGAATATGGAGGTATGGATGACATGATGGTAGCCAAAAAATTGGTTTGTGTTGGAGTAGATGGAGCTTCAGCAATGCAAGGTCACAAGAATGGTCTTTGTACAAAGATTGAAACTTCATTTGCACCGTACATTACTACAATTCACTGCATGGCTCATAGAATGAATCTAGCTTTTGAAATTGTGAGCAAGTTTGCTTCGGTTAAAAAAATTGAAATTTAATCAGAGAGCTCTACTCACACTTCTGTCGAAGTCCCAAGTGATTTATGGAATTTCAACACTTTGTTGATGGAATAACTAATGGGAACAAGCTTCTCAAGGATAATGATACCAGATGGATCTCTTTGGATGGTCCAATGCATCAAGTGTTTTCTAAATATCCATCCTTGATTGGACTATTTCACATAGCTTGCGACGAATCAGATCAACCAAAATTTCTTGACCTTCTTGGGAGGTTAAGTAATTTAGAGACACTCTTAACTTTAGCAACTCTTTTGCGCATGCTAGAGGAAATGAGGAATATTATGAAGGTTGCCCAAAAAAGAGCTCTGTATATTGCAGAATATGCTACGTTGCGTAAGGGGACATGAATGACCCTTAGCAATCTCTATCGAAATCAACCAACACTATCTGATGAAAAATTTGTGAAGTGGCAGACACTCACATATTTGAATAATCCTGATAACTTTTTACAAATCGGTGCAGACAGGGAGATATGTGCCAATGTACGAGGAGTTGAGATACCAATGCACTTCTATGCCATGGTCGACCCCGAGGAACCAGGAAAGTACCCTAGGAAGCAACTAGCAAGAGTTACAAGGGAAGATTTCGACAAGATTGTTGAAACTGTAACTACTTTTGTGAAGAAAATTGCATATGATCTTTCCTCACAAATTAGAAGTAGATTCCCTCCTACCCACCTTCTTGAGGCCATGTCTATTGCGTTTCCTCATTATTGGAGCCTCAACAATGCATTTGATTTTTGAAGTAAGCTACTGATTTTGATAAAACAATTTTGCACATCCAGAGAATTGAATGGAGTAACTATAAATGAAATATTAGATAAAACTCATCTTTGAGAGTAATCATCTCATTTTGCATACACTATGAGAGAATAATATGCCAAAATGGAGAACCCCCACAAAGAGGGATCAGTAACAAGGCTTTGGAAAACTATAGCTGAGAACTTAACATTGCGTGATTCAATGCCAGAATATGTGAAGCTTGTTGATTTATGTCTTACCATGATATTGGATTTTGTGGAAGATGAGAGAGTTTTCAATGCTTTGGGGTTCCTAAAATCAAAGCTAAGAAACAAACTAGACAAAAATTTGGAAAATTTCTTAAGGCTCTATACATCTAGGTATGATGTCCACACTTTTCCTTATGATAGGGCACTGCAAATCTGGAGGTCCAAATGTGAAAGAAGAGGTTTGGGCAACACTTCAAACCAAAGTGCTAGTGGGACTATTGGCTCATGTACTAGACCTATTGAGATGCAATTCAGCGAAGGTATGCAGACTCACAGTGAAGAAACCATAGACAAGAATCAAGAAAGCTCTGAATTTGATGAGGATGAATGGCAACCATAAGAGATTGGTATTTATTAATCTTATTACTATATCTCATCATTCATATTACAAAAGCATATTACTTTTTACAATTAGAATTTAATATTGATTTGTAATTGTATTTTTCAACTTTCTATTTCCAATTTTCCAGATTTAAAATAGCATAAAAAAAAGATCATAATGTGTTTATTGATATAGAGATGTTTATTGTTTATTTAGACATGTTTGAGTCTCAAATCTATGTGATACATTTAAGAACCATATGATACAATTCATTCAATAGTAATGCACATGTCGAGAACTTAGATTTTCATTAATTCTTTCAAAATTAGCCATATGATACAATTCATTCAATAGTAATACACCAATCTGTATGATTCTCCATGCAAATTGCAAAAGTGAATACAAAGTTTCAGAACCCTTTGCAAATGACCTTGAATTCCATTTTATAGAAACAAGAGAGCAACAACTGCTCTCCTGTGATTCTCCAATGTCCATGCAAAAGTGAATACAAAGTTTTAGAACCCTTTACAAATGACCCTGAATTCCCTTTTATAGAAACAATGGAGCAACAACAACTTTAGGTCGAATTGCAAGTTTGCAACATGTGAAGACTCAACATCAAAATCACAAACTCAACATAGATTTATATAGCCATCATAGGCCGTATTAGAAATTTAACATCTGCTACATGTCTGATGTCTCCTATTAAAAAAATAGAGTTCAAAATTAAATATTAATTCACGCCATGACAAATTAAATATAGATAATAGTAGTGCCTAAAACCTAGTAATCAGAAATAGAGAAATGCATAAATGTTAAAGCAAGGGAGAATTTGAGAATACAAATTTACTAGCTGAAGTTTTGCACTGTGCATCATAGTTGTGCAAGTGCTGGTTTTTTCCTATTCACAAAACAGAGTTATTTCAAGCGATGCCAAATTCCAAACAGAAAAAACATAAAACCTTGAAATTAAGAGTAAATGAAGAAAATTGTGCAATACATACTATGATTCTTAAGATTTTTGTGCCAGTTTTTGTAGGGTGCTACACTCTTCATCTGATGGAAGGTCAATATTCTGTAAACTATGGAAAGTTAACTGCAACTTTGTCAACATTCCATATTTAGAAGATTGACTTGACATCATTGTTTCATCCAATACTGAATTTAGAGTTGTAAATGATTGGATGAATTCCAGCAAGCTTTGGGGAGTTGTGTCCTTAGGAAGCAAGTCTAAATCTGACTTCATTTTTTTCTCCATGCTTTTTTTGTAAGCTTATTTTCCAATGAATTTATTTGATGGGTCATCGATCTTAGGCAAACCAAGTTTAATCCAATTATTTTTCTTTTCTTGCAGCTTCAATATCCTTTTTCCATAATTTTCCATAACTTCTGATGTTTCCCTTAGTTTCTGGCATTTTTTAATGATAGATGATGTCTTAACTATGGCATCAATGCGGCTCTTAATTCCCTTGGATTCCAAGTAGCTATCACTGGAACTATAGACTACTTGCAGAATCTTTTTTGCCATATCCTCTTTTGAATAAACATGTGTGCTCTTCTCAAAGTGCCCTTTGATTTTCATATAAATTACTCTCAGCCTTTCATTCAATTCAAACCATTCCCACAACTTGTCACTCCTTTGCATTATTTGCCGCCAAATGTTTTCTTGTATATACTTCGTTGTTATTTTCATATTATCTTTCAATCTACCCTCCAAAGTTTTTATTTTATCATTTGCATTGTGTAGGTCTTCTTTCATTTGTGCACATTTCTTTCTTTCTTCCTCTACTTCCTCTTGCAAATGTTTTTCTTTTTCCTTCCCATGATCAAATAGGTCCTGTAATTTTCTCATTTTGGCAACAACAGACTCATGACTTTTGTATAATTTTTGAAAGTTGGCTTTTTCCTCATCAATTTTTTTACTGCTTTTAGCCAGTTTTTCTGTCAGGTCCTTCAATTCTGCATCCATCTTCTCCTGCTCTGCAATTTCTACTACAGAGCCCAAATTTTTTATCCTTTTCTATAAATCATTGCACTTGCTTTCTGCTACTTTCCACCTTGATTTTTTGTTTGCCAGGTCTGCCTATAACTTTTCTATTTGTTTCTCTAGTTTATTTTTTTCTCTCTCCACCTTTAGCAGTGAAGTGTAGACCACTTCGTTAGTCCTTTTTGACACACTAATTTTGTCCACATTATGTACTTTGGAAAAATCCATTTGGAGGGTGCTAACTTTAAATTCAGAGGGATCTATCTGACTGTGTGGTGGATTTTTATCTTTAGTTGGGGCCGAGGGCATAACAACCATGAAATCCATCATATCTTTCCATGGGTCATATGTTGGAAATACACTGTTCCTTGCACGCTCTTCGTTTAAAACTTCAGTCAAGGAAACCCTATGAAATGTTTTCTTTTTTTCTTTATTTTCTTTTGTTGTGTGTTCATATTTTTCATAGTAATCATGATATTGAAAATCTGGGCTTGCTGAAGAATTTGAATGTTTGAAAGGTGACATAGGAATACCAGAGGCTCCAGTTCCACGTATTCCTATGGTTTTAACTAATGCTTGGCTAGGATTACCAATAACAATTCCTAATACTATCCCACTCCCACTGACACTTTCATGTGTAGTTTTCATAATCTTTTTAGGTGTGTGATTTGAAGCTGCAAATGATTGTTTTGTAGTGTCAATGGCACTTGATATAGGATTCTGAATAGTATTAGTATCTACCACTAGTGGCCTCTTGGGAGAGATAATTTGTTGTAGCCCTTGTCCAACAACTAGACAACTAGTATCAGTAGTACTAGTAGTACCCATGCCAACCCCACCATGGCCACCAATCACAACATCACTTGACTCAACAATAATGGGAATACTATCCCTAGATTCCCCACCTATGGAAATGGCACTTGATTCACCACCAATTGGAATACCATAATGTGGTGGTGGTTGTGAATTTGAACCTGAAACAAATGTAGGTGGACCTTGAGGGTAATGAGTGGTACCTATCTGTGATGAATTTGAAGAATCAAGTCCAACAACTGGTTTAACAGGAGCTTTTGATTTTGACCCTAATGGAAGTTGTACTTGAAGTGGATACCAAATACCCTCTCCTCTGGCACCTAGACCACCACCTTCAAAACCCATTTTGTCCATAATGCTTGCCCCTTTGCTATATTTTTCTTTCATGGACTCATGGACTACACCTAATATTTTAGGGATTGTAGTAGTTGTTGGAGTGGGCTCAACCTCATACTCATCATCATTTTCACTCCTATCATGTGTTGTTGTGGGATGCTCCATATTCCACAATTTGCTAAACTCTTCATCCTCGTCGATGGTCTCAAATTCTGCACTAATCTTTCATTCACTGAGATTCTTCCTCATAGTCCAAAAATCATTTATTTTGGTTTGAGTCCAAAAACTCTCTTTTCATTCTTGCAGAATTGATTTAGGAATAGATTTCTTAGATGGATTAGTAGATTTTAGGTAGAAATTGTAGGACCTCCTATTTTGGATGCCTTGGCCCTCCTCTGTTGTCCTCTATGTGTGCAATGCCATAATTTGTGATAAAATTTCTTCTGTTGAAATGTTATTGTCAACTGCAATTTTCTCCACCTCTTTTTTAACCCCATCCCAGGAGTCCATGTTTATAAGCTTTTCTAGCAATGGTTTACTTTCATGTTGACATAACACTAAAGAGTTCCCATTTTTCTTAAGCCTTGCTTGAACTACACCGATTGGATCATACTGCCAGAGACCCTCATCACCAAAGTTAAAAACTGTCAAAAAATCATGTGCCATATTGAATGCTTTTCTCTCAAATGTGAACCCTCCACATGAGAAAGGCAAGGAAGGAAATATGCTCTTCTTTTTCTAACCATGGAAGTGCCTATTTGTGCTCTCTAATTGCCATACATACTCCAATGCAAATACCGTCTCTGTCACATGTATTGGAAGTCTGTATGGTTTTACTGTCAATTCGTAAAACCTTAACAGAGTGAATTCTTCCATGAAGAACCAGTTAGCCAATTCTATTTGACTTTCGAGTTGAATGCAATCTCTACAAGACACATGCAACCTAGGCATTGGAGTGCTTGTAATTTCATTATACATTGGTGCCAAAAAGAAGTCTACAAAATGGTTGTAGTTCTTTCTATTATCATGCATCCTTATCTTTGGTGTCTATTCATATATTGGATGCTCTATTTTCTTCCAAGTCTTCTCATCAATCTTATAGTTCACAATTTGAAGCTTGTTGGTCTCTAATATTGCACGATACTTGGATAGAAGGAGATAGCATAAGTAGGATGAGAACCTAAATGTCTCTCACGAACCTTTTTTGATCATTAGTAATTGTTTTTGCATGGATTGAACAATGTGCTCAATAAAATTATATCTTAATGGCTAACCTACATAATGGATATTATAAATCATTTCAAGAAGGCTTGCACCCACTTCCCTATTATTTTCCAATCCCAGGAAAAATGATAGCAAGGAAATAGTATCCCCAACCCATGGAACAAAAATGTTAGATTCATAAGGATGCTTATGATTCTGATCCAACACAATACCAGTACCACTCTTTATTAGAGCTTTGATAAATGAATCTCTACGACTTGGATTAAGACTCATAATTCCCTACCAGCTTTCCAAGGTCAATTTGGACGTTTGAGTTTTGGGCTTCAAATCCTAGGTTCAACAAACGAGCAAATTCTCCCTTGTTTATGGATAGAATTTTCTCTTTTGTATTTTTATTGGCAATTGCTTTTTTATCTTCATCATAATTTTTGGTGCAGACCATGACAAAATCAGGGCAAGGGAATACTTCAGGTAACACCATGTTTCCCAATCCAGCATCCCACGATGCGAGTTTATATGTTTTTTGTTGTAACATTGGGTTGAAAACAATAAATTTTGCCCTGCATGCATCTGTCACCTTACTAGACAATGCATATCTAATATCTATGATACGCTTTTCACCATGGATAACAGGGTCATAGATATCATGGTATTCATCAGTGAAATGTTGTGTTTTAACCAGTTCAGTTAGGTAAATTTTGTTTTTCACTTGGCTTCCTATTGAACTACTGCTTCTCATTTTCCCCATCACTACTATTGTTAATAATTCAAAATAATACTAGATAAAAACCTGAAAATGCTAACCCTCAAATTGGACCATGAGATTAAAAAAAGCAAAAAGGTGGGATGTAGGTGTTGTAGATTTTACCCAGAAGTTATATTTCACTAGATTGGTGCAGACAGTCTCTATTGCAACTTGCATTCCTCAATCTAGTAGTTGTTTCTGAATCTTCCTCGATTTACAGGTTTGTCCATGAAATGAAATACGATTATGATTTATGAGTCTCTTATTTTGAAAACTTTGAAAAGTACAAAAGAATACCTAAAGGGAAAAAATCTAGAATCATGTTGTAATTTTATTAATTATTATTAATAACTATTCCATGCTAAAGGACAAAAAATTCATTACTTCAATATAAATTCTGAGGAAATTAAATGTAAAATGTTCAATTCCAGGTGAAGTTCTCACAAATGTGTTCACTTCCCACATTCGGGCCTAAATCCATCCTAAGCCGTTGATCTTAACTCATCCAATGGACAATGGCAAAATATCTAAAATAATGTTGTAATTTTATTAAATATTATTAATAACTATTCCATGCCGAAGGACAAAACATTCATTACTTCAGTATAAATTCTGAGGACATTAGACTTAATTATATTTAATTAAATTTAAAATGTTTCAATTCCAGGCGAAGTTCTCACAAATGTGTTCACTTCCCACATTCGGGCCGAAATCCATCCTAAGCTGGTGATCTTTGCTCATCCAACGGATGATGGTACCTGTTGTCAGATGTCGTGGCTCGTGGGTCCCATGACTTCTACCATTTTTCTGGCACGTCACCATACTCGTGTCACTTTTCGGTCTATTTTTTAAGTCTATTTAATCATTTTAAACTTCTGCTCGAAAAAGAGATTTATAGACTTAACTATATTTAATTAAATTTAAAATGTTCAATTCCAATTTTTGGGTGAAGTTCTCACAAATGTGTTCACTTCCCACATTCGAGCCGAAATCCACCCTAAGTCATTGATCTTTGGTCATCCAACAGACAATTGTACCTGTTGTTAGATGTCGTGGGTCCCATGACTTCTACCATTTTTCTGGCACGTCACCATACTCGTGTCACTTTTCGGGTCTATTTTATAAGTCTATTTAATCATTTTAAAATTCCACCTGAAAAAGAGATTTATAGACTTAATTATATTTAATTAAATTTAAAATGTTAAATTCTGAGCGAAATTCTCACAAATGTGTTCACTTCCCACATTCGGGCCAAAATCCACCCTAAGTCGTTGATCTTTTCTCATCCAATAGATGATTGTACCTATTGTCAGATGTCATGGGTCCCATGACTTCTGCCATTTTTCTGGCACGTCACCATACTCGTGTCACTTTTTGGGTCTGTTTTTTAAGTCTATTTAATCATTTAAAAATTCTGCCTGAAAAAGAGCTTTATAGACTTAATTATATTTAATTAAATTTAAAAATATTAAATTCTAGGCAAATTTCTCACAAATGTGTTCACTTCCCACGATTGGGCTGAAATCCACCCTAAGCCATTGATCTTTGCTCATCCAACAGACGATGGTACCTATTGAGTGTTGTTAGATGTTGTCGGTCCCATAATAAGAGACATTTAAATTTTAAAGATGTGCAATAGTTTGAGATAACTATTAAATCTAATGTTAATATTATTTGTAAAAATATGAAATTGAAAAATAGTATAAAACATGAAACTTAGTTTCTAGAATAAAACAAATAACTAAATTAAAATATAAGTTTTGATATACAATTTGAAAGGTAAAAGATTAATATAAAAAAGAAAAAATTCAATATTAAATCTAAAATATTAATTTAAAGTTTAATATAATTAAAATAAGTAAATATGTGCAGTCTTTTAAAAAATGTGCAGTTCTCAACTTGTTAAGCGAATAAATGTGGCAAGTATGGAAGAAAATTAGAGTTGAGTTCTGCTAGGGTTTCTCTCCGTGACTTGTCATACTGCGCATTTCTACGCAAGATTTCCTCTTTATTGTCTCACGCACGGCTGCATTTAGGGTCGCCCTAAGCGCCTTATTATACCTTCAACCATTCCTAACTTAGTAGTTCTTGCTGGTGTTGACGATTTGTCAGCTTTGCTCAATGGCTCCCCCTCTGAACAAACGACCTCAGAAATTCGTTCTGAAAGTGTTTCACGAGGTATGCATTCTGACTCCCCTGCAGATGTGGTTTTACCATTACCTGAATTTGATTCTTCTTGTCAATGGCTTGAAAGTCACACCCTTGTTGGGTATTTTGTTGGGAGAACCCCCCCTGAAAGTGTGCTCAAAGATTGGGTCAACAAGGCTTGGGTCCCTCATGGGGTCCGCCTTGAGATGGTCCAAAACCTGACCAAGGGTTTTTTCTTGTTCCGCTTTTCAGAAGTTAGCCATGTGCAGGCTATTCTGGGTAACGGTCCCTAGTATGTCTGGTCTTCTTTGTTGGTTTTCCAAGCATGGACCCATGACTTCACTGTCTCAGATGAGACCAAGCTCCGGGTCCCAGTTTGGATTGAATTCCCTGGTCTCCCTTTGCCTTGTGTGCCTTTTTTGAATCATATTGCTTCCTCCTTGGGGAAAGTTGTTTGTGTGGAGCCGGATAGGTTCTTCCAAGCCCGTCCCCAGAAAAGGGTTTGCATGGAAGTTGACCTTTCCCATGATCTGAAAGGCTCCATTGACATTCAAATAGGATCTCTCCAGCATACCCAGAAAGTCACTTATTTCAACTTACCCAAAATGTGCTATCGCTGTCAGTCCGCAGACCACAAGATCAAGGACTGCCCTTTGGCAGTGCCTTGTACACCCTCTCCACCACTGGAAAATGCTCATGCTCGTCAAGCAGATTCTTCTACTCCTAAACAGGACTCTTCTTGGACTATGGTCATAGGTCGTAGGAATAAATCTTCTGGCTCAGCGCTGACTTCCAATGACAAGAATGTTTCAAACCCTTCTCAAAAGGGGATGGTGGCTCTGAGCAAGGTTAACAGCATGCCTCTTCAGCCTCGGCCTGATTCCACGCCTCAACCCACTACCATTATGATGGCCCAGCCGCTCAGCTCTGCTCCTGTTTCAGGAGCAAGACATTCTCATAGCCCCTCTCCGCCCAGGGAGGAAGGGGAATATGTTCAGGAGAAGTAGAGGATTTCTTCTCCTTCTATCCAAATTGGCTCAGTTCCACCAAAATTTTTGCAGAACTGATTCTCTTCCCTGGATGGAGAGGAGGCGGAGTCTGATGATATGGATGCACTTCATCCATGAATTACCTCTCATGCAATGTTCGAGGTCTTACCGACCTCTCCAGAAAGTATATTGTTAGAGATACTTTGAAAAAGTTGACTGACATTGATATTCTTTGCCTTCAGGAAGTTAAGGATTTTGGTTTTTTTCTTGCTTCGGCATGTCGGTCTATCTGGCCAGCCAGTCATGTGTTTGGTACTACCCATGAGCTTGGGCGTGGTGGAGCTGTCACTCTTTTGTCCCCACGGTGGCACTCCTACGTGGTCGACCATGGGTCTGATCTCACGCAACGGCTTGTCTGGATTTTGTTTAATATTGATAATCATTCTTTCGGGGTAATTAATGTTTATGCCCCGAATGATGTTGTGGAGTGATCATTACTCTGGCGATGGATTGCTGACTCACTGCCAGTTGCCACTTGGATTTTATGTGGGGACTTCAATATGGTTGAGATGGCTTGTGATAAAGATGGCATCCTACCTTTCAGATGGGCAATTGGCGAGCGCGAGGTGTGGTTTTACATGCGCAATAAATTGGAGATTTTTGATCCCAATATGGGCCGCTGCCATTCTCATTCTCCCTGGCACACCTAGTGCAATTTCAGAGCTGGCTCTAACAGAATCTTTAAGCGCCTTGATCGTGCCATAATCTTGGCACAATCTTTTTTCTCCTTCACCAACTCCTCCCTCCCAGTTCAGCCATTAATGGATGTGACATTATCTGATCACTTCCCCATCAGTTTTTGCATTGACTCGGAGATATGTTAGCCTCGCGCATACCGAACACAATTCTTCCTCAACACCTCTTTGCTTGGTCATAAAGCCACTCTAGCCCACATTCATAGAGTTTGGAACTTGGAGTGCAGGCCAGCTCATAATATGGGCTGGATTAGGTGGTGGAATGATGCCATCACCCGTATCGCATGTTTCTTGCGCATTTATGGGCGCCAACTGGCCATCTTTCACCGGTGGTCTTACGAGGCAACCTCTGCCGCTCTGCTTTCTACTAACCAAGCTTTAGTAGCTAACCCTTTTTCTCCAACTTTGCAAGTTAAATTGGCAGAATTACGGCACAAAAAGCAAATTGCGGACAATTATACCGCTAGAGGCGTGCAAATCAAGGCCCGTTTGTACTAGCTCAAAATTGGTGATCGTGCCTCTAAGGAGTTTTTCTTGGCTTTGCGTGCCAGGCACTCCTCTCCAGGCATTAAAAAGATCAAAGATGGTGTACAAGTCCTTTCGGAACTGTCGGACATTCTGCAGGCTTTTGTGCATCATTATGAGCAAGTCTTCACTGCCCAAGACCCCATGCCTGAGCATCAACAGGCCCTACAGGATTGCCTTGCTGTCGTTCCACATAAGCTATCTGCAGCCCAGAAAATTTTTTGTGACCAGCTAGTTACACTGAAGGATCTGAAAGAGGTAATACATTCCATGGCTGATGATAAAGCCTCGAGCCTTGATGGCTTTCCTTGTGAATTTTACAAAGCCCTCTAGGACTGTGCGGGTCCCGACTTGTTTCAGGTTTATTTAGAGGCTTTTCATTCTAATTCTCTAGGAGAGCTAATAAATAAAAGAAATATTAAGTTCATACCTAAAGCCGGTGATCCTGAGGACATTTGCAATTGGTGGCCTATCATGCTCCTCAATGTTTCTTACAAAATGATTGCTAAAGCTTTTGCTCTAAAAATCCGTCATCTATTGCCTCTCATTGTGCATCCGAAACAGATTGGATTGATCAAATCTAGGTATATTTTGGATAACATCATCGCCATCTAGGAAGGCATGGAGTGGGCCTGATGCTCCAACCAGAAGGTTGTTTTCATTAAAATTGATTTTGCTAAAGCCTATGATCGTATTGAATGACCCTTCATGCTTGCCATGCTACAAGCTTTGGGTTTTGGGCCCAACTTTATCCAGTTTGTTCGAATGCTCTTTGTGGATGCCTCAGCCTATATTACCATTAATGGTCGACATTCTTAAGCTTTTGGCCTCTTCCATTCTATTCGGCAGGGTTGCCCTTTAGCTCCCTCGCTGTATGTGCTTGCCGCTGAAGGGTTTGGTTATCTGTTGGCCAATGTTGCATCCTTGCAGAGTGTTAAAGGCATTTCATTGCCTAATTCTCAGTTGCAGTTACTCAATGGGCACTTTGCGGATGACTCTTTTCTCACTCTCTTGGAGGAAGAGGAGACTATTCGTGAAGAGCTCCAGTGCCTCAATATATTCTGTTTTGCCTCGGGCTCTGCCATTTAGTGGCACAAGACGCTTTCTTATCAACAGTTTGTTCTGCCTTGTCCTGCTTGGCTACAACCCTTTGGTTGGAAGTGGATTGGGCCAAGCGAAACTTTTCACTTTTTGGGCATTCCTTTTGCCTTTCAAGCCTCCCCAGTGGAGCTTTGGCAGGTTGTGATTGCTTGGGTGGAGAAAAAGCTGGCTTATTGGATCACCAAGTCTCTGTCTTTGGCAAGAAAGTTCCAGATTTGCTCTAAAGTTTTGGTCGCTACTCATGTTTATTATTCCTCTTCCTGGGCGCCTTCTAAAGCTGCCTATAGCAAGCTTGAAAAATTACTTCAGAATTTTCTTTGGGCTTCCTCTGATACTCACCATGGATTCCATTGTGTCGCCTAGGATTTATGTTCTCCTTGGGGACTCTGGAGGCTTGGGTCTGCTATCCACCCAGAGGCAGGGAATTGCCTTATGTGTCAAATGGATTATTCGCGCCCTCATTGGTGACGAGGCTTGGAAAATTCTCCTTCGCCACTGCATTCAGTCCAGTTTCCCTATCCATAGACTGGCCTGGAAAGGAATTGGCCTCTAGACCCTTCTGGTTATGAAAGAGTCGGTTCAAATAGTTGGTACGTTTGTTGCCAAAAGCATTTGGTGTGCTTGGGAGTCTGTTAAACCCTAGCTCCGATGGTCTGGCTCTGGCTTTCGGGACAGGCTCTCATTGAACCAGCATAATGTGTGGTGGTCGCCCCTGTTTGCCAGAAATAGCCAGCCCTTGGCCAAGGTGCCCTAGCTCAAAGCTCTTAGATTTCATAAGAAGGGTATTCATACTCATCAACTTTTTTTCAGACCTGCCATGCACATCATGAAGTGGGATGAGTTTCATGCTTTGTATAATTTTCAAAACCAAGACCAGGCTACTTTTGATGGTCTGGTGAGTGCTATCCCAGATGAGATGCTTCATAAAATTGGTATTCATGGGCCCAAGCCTTGGTGGAAAGATTGGAAATGGTACTCAGATACTCCTTTGAGAAACTACAAGCCTCAGCTTGGTTACAGGTGGCTGTCGCCTCACTTTCCCATGATCTAGAGTCTGAATCAGAGGTGGTTACTTCAATCTCCTGAGCCTGTTTGGCATAAAAGATTTTCCAACACTTGGTTTGTAAGTGTTGAGCTGAAGCTCGCCCATTTTGCCTAGTGTATTCTTTTCCAAGGCTTGCCTGTGGGCTCTCGGCTTGTTCATCTGGGGGTTTCGGACCCTCGGTGCCCGTTTTGTAGGCAGTCTGAGACTTTTAAGCATCTCTTTTGGTTTTTCCCTAGGGCCCAGGAGTATTGGAACTGGATACATGATTTTTTCTAGCTATTTCAGCTAGAGTTGTTCTTTTGGCACATGATTTTACTGGGGGATTCGCCCAAATTCCCAGCTAAATATACCTAGCTTTGACACACTTTCAGGGTGGAAATCCTCTTCACTATTTGGAAAGATAGAAATGACTGCATATTTGCTCATTTTCATATGGATTGTTAGATTTCTATGTATTCTAAAGCTACTATTTTCTCTAATGTCCTATTTTAGATTCAGGTGCAGGCCAATAAAGTGGTGCTTGAAGTGGCTCACCTTCAGGTCCTCCTGGACTATTGGGGAAATGCCCTGTGTACTGTGGCCTGGGTCCCCAACTCACCTTCCTCCTCCCACCACCGATCGCCTTCTCAGGGCCGGCGATGGGGTGGCTCTGTGCACCCCCGCTCTCAGCCTCTGCCTCGGCGCGACTCCCTTCCCTCTCGGCGTGCTCGCTCTCCTCCGTCATGGGATCACTCTCCTCCACCGTGGGCTAGCCAGGGCTGGGGATCTGGTGGGCCGACAGGGAGTGGGGGTGGTTGGCTCACTGATGGTGCTCCTGCTCCTGGTACTATTTCTAGTTCGGGTTGGCCAAATTCGGATAAAGTCTTTCCGTGGCTGGCCCTTGCAATCTCACCTCAACGCGAGGAAGATAAAGAAGATAATGATGGTTGGGCTCCTCCTGACATCAATCCCGACCCCACTGATGTATGGGGTACGAAGGATGACAAAGACCCTCCTAGCTCTACTGGCACTGCCCTTGCCGTGTGATGGCCTTTTTTTACTGTTTGTTATTGTAGACTTATGGGCTTGGCCCATGTGACTTTCTGACTTTCTGGGCTATGCCCATGTGACTTTTGGGGTGTGCCTTCTTACCACCCAACCCTTTTTTTGTGAATTTGTATTTAATCTCTTTATTAATATAGATTAGAAGCTTATTCATCAAAAAAAAAGAAGTGGCAAGTACAACTGTCAAGGTGGCGAATGTTTATTGTAGAAGGAAGTTCTCTGCGGTAGGTCGTACAAATGGAGGGAGGAGAGGGTGGCAGGAAATCTTTTTCTTGGTCTCATGGCATTAATGCCTTATCCTCCACACTCATTACCCACCCTAGACGGAGGCAGAATTTATTAGCTTTTGATCTGCGTGCCAGATTTTGTTTTGAAGAAAACCAAATTTGTATCTTGTAGCTTCTATATTATATTATTTTTGCAGGAAGTGTTTTTTGAAATTGCAGGTGACCATGGAGGCCAATTTCACGTTGTGAACAGAAAAGAAATTGGTGCCCTTTTTGGGAAAAATATTGGATAAACGAATGCAAGGATTATTCTGGTTTAAGGATGAGAAGCTGTGGGTGACAACTCATTTGATTCTTGCAGAGGAGGTAGTAGCACATATCCATCACCGATATCAAACCAACATGGAGGTATACTCTTTGATTCTAGGGTGGGCCTGTGAATTTGAACCGGAGGTGGAAAAGGTGAAACTCACTTTGGTCAAATTGATAGATGGGGATTTTTTGATCAACCTGGACTCAATTTTGGAGTGGGTGGTGTCATGAGTTGGCATTTGAATTAAGGAAGGGGACAATCAGGAGGAATTGATCCCTTTTATCTGTGGCCCAGAGGATGAAATCAAATACCAGTGTCGTGAACGAGCTCATGTGGGGTGGGAAGCTATGAAACTTTTTGTGAAATTAACCAGGGTGGATGAAGTCTTGAAGGCTCTGCACGTGGTGGCAAGGATGGAGGTTGTTAGGGAATTGAGAGATAGATTTGAAGAAGGAAGGGGCCATACAACTACTAGGAAGTTTGGAGGGCGACCCCGACTTTGGGTGCCTAGACTGCATTCCAAAAAAGAAAGCTGAAGCGGAAAAAGAGAAAGCATCGACCTCCAAGGAAGGAAGAGAGGAGGCGACCCAAGGGGATAGTGAGTGAGTGGCCTATCGGCCAGTGATTTTTAGTTTGCTTCCAAATGTTTTCAACTGTTAGTTTTGTAATTCCAAAACTTTTTATCAATGTTGGAACATTTGTTGGATAACCAACCATGAACTGGTTTTTTGTTTACTACTACTAGATGCAAGGTAGGATAATTTACAAGTTTGGACTGTGGGCAGTATGGATATCTTTTTATTTGCGTTTATGCATGGTGATGGACTGCAAATTTTGTATTTTGAAATCTCTGAATCAATAGAATGAAAAAAATATTTATCGATCAAAATAAAAAAAGTAAATTTAATATAATTAAATTTAGTTTAATATAAGTAAGTTGGAGTTTTAGTTCAAATCTTAACTATATATTTATAAAATTATAATCAACCATAATCAATGTACAAATAATTAATGGAATGAACTGATTTTTTTATATATATATTAAATATAGAGGAAGAAGCATTACATAAAAAAGATCACAATATTAAATTTATTTCCATTTTTAACAAATAATTGAAATAACGTAGCTAATATACAAAAAACATTTGAAAAAATTTAATTACTAAAAATGAAATAGAATTATAGAAAGCATTTTTATATCCATAAGACTCTAAGACTTGATATTATCATTAATATTTATGCTTTGGAAATTTACAATTTTTACGTTTGAGACTTGAGTCTTTCAAAAAATTAAAAGCCAAATGAGTGAGCCACTGGCACTGAGCCTGTTAGGGTTCTAGGACATAGGGAAAAAAAACTACTAGAAGCCCAGAGGGGCAGGTCTAGGGCACAGGTAGCATAATTGTTTACAATTTTGCCCTAAGAATCTAGCCCTCCCATGTAGAATTCTTCAGACAACATAAGTTGAGAGAATTCTTCAAGCCACATGTAGTTTGGAAAGTCATCTAGGAGCAACCATTTCCGGAGGAAGTCCCTGCCAATCTGCACCCATTTCCTATGAAGCATCAATTGCTCCGCATTCAGGTTCTGGAGAAATGGTTGCCTGGCCACTGGCACTGTTTGGTCAGGGAGGAGAAGCTTGGATAATTCACTCGCCCAAGGGATCCCCACCCCTACTTTTGCAAGGATGACAAGAGTAATGTCATCTCCAAGGAAGTCTTCCTTAAAAACCTTCCTCAACAACATCAACATATCCACCTTGTCTCCTACGAGGTCCAGAAGAGACACTAAGAAGCGATATGTAATTTCCGTGTTAACATGGTACCTATTTTTCATTTCGCAGAAACTCTCTGCCCAACACCATCTGCACAGCCTCATTGGTGAACGACCCAACCTCATTGCAGACTGATTGGAGGGTTGGGTCTCTAACGGAGCCTAGAAAGTCCCTCTGGTCCTCTAGAGAAATGCTTCTCAAGCGGATGGGAGTGTCCATCTTGAGAAAACAAATTAACAAATTAAACAACTTGAGCCTATAAACCTAAACCAGAGGAAGAATTTAAAATTTTAAATACCGTGAGCTTCGATGATTTATCTACCAAATGACAAAGAATAGTTGAAGATGAAAGAAGAAGAGATCGTATATAAATAGTTGAAGCTCTTGATTGTAATAATTACTTCTTTAACTGTATTAATTGCTATAAATTTTTTTAAATCTTTTGTATCTTTGCAAATCTTTCCCATAAATGCACTATTGTGCGAAAAATGGAAATAGCTATAAAACAATACCAAATTGGCAAGTATCACATTGGAAGTCATGGGGACAGAGTGGATTGCAATTAGTGAAAAGATATATATTAAATGAATGAAATTATCAATTGTGATCGTGACATTTGATATGTGTCTATTGAATCCAATTCCATTCTGGGCACTTTCTGGTGAGCTATGTTCTCTTCAGAAAATTGGGCCGAAATAAAACTTCAGCCATTGATCTACGATCATCGAACGGTTTAAAATCATTGATAGATTTTAGGTATGTGTCACCCTTCATGTGTCAAAGAGGCCACACTTATTGATGCATCGTGCAGAGTCCGGACTCAATGTATTATGTGATGTGATGTGATGTGCCTTGTCTATTAATGGCAATGAATTCATAAAATCACCAATAAATTATATATTCTTCCATAAATAACAAAATATTCACCAAAACGAATTAAATAATTTTCAAGTAGTGGATAAAAATCACCAATACATTTAAATAATTTTCAAGCGGTGGATAAAAATCACCAATACATTTAAATAATTTTTCCTTCGAAGTAAAATTTTTTCGCTCATACAATTATATATTTGTTCCTTTTAACAAAAATTATTCACCTCCCATAATAAATATTTTCCCCATAGAACAAGGTATTATTCGCTAGAAATTTATGGAATTTTTGTACCCTAGAAAAAAATCACCAATACTTTTTTCCCCATTTAAAAAAAAATTTCCCCATCGATATGAAAATTTCCCCCCGAAAATAAATTCTGATTCACCAGGATTTTACACAGTTGCCTGGGGGTGGTTTCTTAAATTTATCCCTGGTGATAGACTTATAAAGCACTGAGAGGGGGAGGTGAATCAGTGACACCAAAAATAATACTACTTTAAACACTGACCAATAGATATACTTAACAAGTTTGTTAAACACTATGCATGCTATCCAAAATAATATTAAAGCATTCACAATAAGTAAAACATCCACCATAACACAAGTGTTTATACATGGAAAAACCATGGTCAGATGGAAGTCACAAGCTAACTAACTACAGTAATAGGTAATTGGTCGGTTAAGGTCTACAAAAGTGCTCTACTAGGAGCGAATCTTGTTAAAGATCCCAAAGCTCTATCAAAAGATATACCATGTTAAAGGTGGTACCTTGTTAGGAGTAACCTCGGTAGAGGATTTCTGAATCCAAACTAATGGATCACCTGGTTAGAGGAATTGTACAATGAAACTTGTTAGAGCTTACCCGGTTAGGGGATTTGACTATTGTAGTGATTAGAAACAATAGGTGGTGTGATCTAGAAGTAGCACAACTTGCTTGAATAGATCCTTTTCTGTGCTTTCAAAACTTCATTACCAACATACTCTACAATTCTCTCAACACCTTAACACTTCTATCTTCACTTCCAATCATCATCCATCATATGTCATTATATAGACACTTATATTTCATGTCGGCCTTAGAAATTATATCACAATTTCCTAGGTGCAATGTATCTAGACCATCAAACATAACTCATCACAAATTACTGCGAAAAGTTGTCGGTTAGGATAACTCATCACACAATTAATGAATATCGGTTTGAACAACAATACCAGTTGGAGTTAACCATATCAACATGTAGACTGATTGAGGACTAGAGACTTAATTATCAAAAGTACAAAATGGAAGTTGGGGAAAGGGAATCTTATTCAGTTCTGGGAGGATCCTTGGCTTATGGAGACCCCTTTAAATGAAAACCTTGAGTGGAACAGATATTAGAACCAATGCAAGGAAAGATTTGGAACCAAGGTGGAGGATTATTGGAAAGATGGATAGTGGAAAGATTTATCTCAAGTGGATCAGTCTTTGGGTACTTTGAACAAAGTCATGAACTCAATGGTGAGGATTGAAGAAGAAGACCAGTTAATTTGGAAACTCACTACTAGTGATACTTTTACTATGGCATCTCTTTATCATCAATAGTACAACAACATGGAAAGTCCTTGCTGGGCTAAAGCATGGATGAAAGGCCTTACCCCCAAGATCAACATTTTCTTTTGGATAGCCCTCCAAGACAAAATTCTAACAACAGAGAATATTAGAAAAAGAGGTATCAGTATACCAAGTTTTTGTACACTCTGTAAGCAAAATGAGGAGACAATAAATCATATGCTCTTTCATTGCCCCTTCTTAGTTGATGTTTAGGGAAGTTTTCTAGATCAATTCAATATCAGTTGGAGCTTCCCCAACTTGATTCAGGAGATTTTCAAGTCATGACATCATCCTTCAAAAAATAGAACTACTACCTTGCTATGGAGAATTGCTTTACCACACATGTGCTGGGGCATATGGAAAGAGAGAAATGACAGGATTTTTAGAGAAAATTACACTAAGGCTAACATTGTGTTTGAAAAAATAAGAAGAAGCATAGTGGAAAATATGAATATTATAGGTGGTATTGATAATCCTAACACTAAGGAGGATCAATTTGTCTATAAAAAATGGAGATTAAAAGCTCAAGAGAGTATCCAGAGTAACCCTAGAGAGGGAGAGATATGGACCAGCCCACCTAGGGGATGGATGAAAATCAATTTTGATGGGGCCTCTAAGGGAAACTTGGGGGTTGCAGGATGTGGAGTGGTCCTAAGGGATGAATGGGGAATATGTAAAATCATAAAATGTATTCCTATAGGAAAATAGACCAACCATGTTGCCGAAGCCATGGCGGCTTATCATGGGATTATCCTTGCCAAAGAAGCCAAATGCACTAAAGTTTGGTGTGAAGTAGACTCCTTAAACATTATCAATTGTTTAAATATGAAATTCCCGCCATCATGGTCGATTAGTAATGCTATTAAAGCAACAAGGAAAATTAGCAAAGAATTTGAAATGTGTGTTTTTACACATGTTTATAGGGAGGCCAACTCATGTGTTGATTGGGCAGCCAACCTGGCTTGCCAATCGGAAAACATCATCACAAATTATGGTGAAAAGGAGATTGCAAGTGAAATGAAATCCTTACTTAATTAGGACCAAAGCTATACAAGGCAATGTGGTACTTTTAATCATTATTTCTAATGATATTTCTGCCTTTTTTGATGCAGGGCTTGTTTGAAGATAATGAGCTATTAAATAGGTGTCATATCATCATTATTTGGCATAGATTATGGGTGCTCTTACAGAATAACCACAGAAACCAGAGGAAAAGTTATCAAAATGAGAGAAGGCATTGCAAGGAAGGTGCTAGAAAAATGGGAGGAAACAAGAAGAGATTTGAACCTACTTTATGCGCTGAATGGAGAAAGAACGAAGAAGTTTGGAGTATCCTTCAGCAGGGGGGGCTCAATGTTTTCATGGAATGACTGAATGGGAAGGACCCCACAATTACCAGCTACTTCATGAAGAACTGGAAAAATGGAAAAGTTCTGATTGGATCACATATGATGAATGTAGACGAAGAGGTTATCGCTGAGGCCACGGGGATGACTACCGAGGGTATGAAATTTTATAGGGATAGAGGGATATCAAATAAGGCTACAGATAAGTTTCTTGTTATGGATGGTGAGAGAAGAAATATGATCAAAATTGACAACTCCTACCACTCCCCGAAGAGAATTTGCATGCCATGGAGGTTTGTCTTATTTGCTTCTATTGAATATATTACCTTAGACGGTAGGTTTACTAGGGCTTATGGGCATCACTTCATCCTTCTTAACCATTTCTATCATGGTGAAAGGGTTAGCCTTCCCTATTACTTGGCTTGTTCAATGGATCATACTATAAAGGAGATCCAGAAGGACCCTAAAGGTGATCATGCCCTCCACCAAGGGCTCATGGTCCTAGTTTACAAAATGCTAAAGGGGAAGTGCATTGAAAAGCCTATTAAAGGCAAAAATGCTAGAGATGAGACTACGAAAAGTAAGGATAGTGGTTTCAACTTTGATTCTGAGACTGAGGGAGACTCGGAAGAAACTAACAAAAAATGGAGGATTAGGGCTAAGAAGAGGAGGATTATTGTGGAATCTAAAATGTCAGACTCTGAAACTTATTCCCTTGAGGAAAAACCTGTTAAAAAGAGGAAAGGGAAAGCCTCTGGAAAGAAGGCTTAGAAAAAGAACACTAAAAAGGGTAGCAATTCTGATCTCAATTATGTTCTAGTTGAGTTTGAGGAGGAGGATGATGATAATAAGAGGATTGATAGTCAAGACAAAGAAGGGGAGGGTAACCCGGTTAAGGATAATTTGGAAACTGTGGATACCATGAATACCACTGGACTGCATAATGAGGAAAAAGGGGGTCAAAGTGATAGTGGTGACAAAGATACCATTAAGGCCTTCTATGAGACCATCACTACTCTAGTGAAGGATATTAATAGCTTGAAAATAGATACACATGCCATGGCAAGAATTAGAGTTGGTGACAAGCCCTTGGCAGAGCATGTTAAAGAGTATGTGGTCGTTCTGCATAATACGCAAGCTATTGAATGTATGGTTGGAAAAATCTTAGCCATAGAGAAAAAGGTCAATGAGATGGGAGATAGAAAGGAAATGGACAACAAACTGAAAGATTTTGGCAACATAATTGACAAGCTAGAGCACAATGTCAAGCAGATTGCTGATCAAAATTTCCAAATTCTTAAATCTTTGGTGGACAACATGAACATCTTTATCAATAGGTACGAGAACAATGTAGAGAAGGAAGGCGATAAAGAGCAGGTGAACAAGAAGGGTCATGAAAGGAGGACTAGAGCTAACACAAAGAATAAGGTCGACATCGAAGGTCGTGAGCTCGAGGATATGAAGACCTCGACAAACAACATGAAACAAATGGTTGTTCACACTGAGGAGATCCTGAATAGTATTTAGTTCCAATTGTTGTCCTTGGTTCTATCTCTTTGCTATCTTTTGCTTTCTTGTTGTTGTTTGTTCTGAGTTTTATGTAATTATGTTATGATGTTTTAAGCTGGGCCCATCTGGTGGGTTCATTTTGACTTTTTGAAGTGATCAGGCACTTTTTTATGCTTTTTTGTTCTCCTGGCTTGTAAAAGGTTTGGGTACCTTTCAAATACCTATTTTTACTTAATCAAAACATGTAGACTGATTGTCTTTCATTGCTCCTTTGATAATATTCGATGGATCTTTAGGTTGGTGTCAGGTCATTCTTGTATATACATATATATATCGGTTATCTCCATGTACTGGTTTGATACTCTCTAAACAAAAATTCTAATATTGATAGCAATATAAATAACTTTGAAGTAACATTGGTAGATAATGTGATCATATGTGTGTGTACATGTTCCATCAATGACAACATATGAAGTCATTCATTACAATCATCATCAAGCCAACAATCTCCCCCTTTGGCATTGATGGCAACACCTAGAAAATTTTACAACTATACAATTAGGTGTGCTTACAAAATTGTACACATATTTCTACTCCTACTCCCCCTTAACCATACATACAAAATTTTCACAACACACATACATATTTCTACTCCCCCTTTGACAAAAATGCCAAATTGAAAAGCAAAATACATATATATAGAAAAATTTGTATCAAAATGTTTTACATATACAAAAACTTGAAAACCTGAATCAAGAGGTATGCATTGTAATTCTCAGAAAAATGTCACTGAAGTTACTCTTCAATTGAGAAAAATCATGTTCCCATGTCTCCAGTAGGTTCTTAGTGATCTCAATTGTGGTCATAATCTGAGTACAAAACTCTTACATTGCATCAAATGTACACGTCTCTGGAGTAGCCAAAATTGCTTTTGCATTCTTGTAGGCTCTTTGTAACATGTCCACTTGGGGTCTGAGTAGATTCTTCAACTCCTTCAGGAAGAAATTGTGCAAGCTGATGTTGTCTATCCTATCAAGACACAGGATGACACCACTTCTCAAAAGGTTATTCTTGTTGATGATATTCAGGATATTGTAGATATATCTAGAAACATTATCTCCTTTGATTGATATCAGAATAAAAGAATGAAACATTAGATGTATATCCAAGAATTCTCCCTCCTGTTTCAATAGATTTTTTTATCAAATCTTTATTAAGAGATAGAGAAATTATTCTTGTAGCAATATCTTTCATGATATCCTCTCCATGCTTCTTCCTATAGCTTTTCTCAGCATAGGTATGTGTTGCTTCTTCTAGGGACTTAAGTTGATCAGCTACATCAACAACCAACTAGCCAAGCTTGCCAATAGGAGTTGGCAAGTGCCCTATAGAAGTTTTTGGTAGAAGACTTATCAGAATATCTATGACATTTTGAATGGTTTCAGCTTCCATTCTCTATTCTTTAAGTGTCTTCTTCTGTGCCCTGGATTGCATGACAATTCCAATCATCATTAATTTTGATGCACTCATGCTATCAACATCTATACGGCCTATGATGCCTAATGAGTCATCATCATCTTCATCAGTCTGCTGAGTGACTAATGGTTTTACCAGTTGAACAAATTTCTCTATCTTAATTGGCTCTCCCTTTTGTTCTTTCATCTTTGTCAGTTCAGAGATTTGTGCAACAACTTGTTCAATAGTTTTTCTTGGGTTGTGTGTAAAACTAGTTAGGATTTTACTGGTTGTTCTTTTACTGGTGGAGGTGAAATATCCACTCTTGGTTGAGTTACAAAGATCTCAGTAATATCAGGTGCAATAATGTTTCCAGATATATCTATAGTATCATGAATATCATCAACAAGAATAACCTTTTGAGAAGTGGTGTCATCCTATTTCTTGATAGGATAGACAACATTAGCTTGCACAATTTTCGGTCGTACCTCAGGGTCAGCTTGCTCATCTTGAGAAGATTGTAAATTCTTTTTCATTTGTTGAATATTACAAGCTATCTGATGAGTCTCAACTTCAACAGATTGACTTTTCTCATTTATTAGCTTTAATCTTCTTGCCTTAGACATAAACTGTCCTTTGTATTTGTCAAGTAAAGCAATTAATTCATTCTTTGAAATTTCAGGAAAATATTGAATAAATACATTATCAATAATTTATTGGTCTTTGTCAACAACAATTTGCCATTTATTTGAAAGAATAGAATACAAAGAATCAAAAATATCATCTTTAAGATCTTGAGGTAATCAGTTATATTGACATAAGCAGTTGATTACCTGTTGAAAACTTTGTTCCTTCTGATCATCATTAAATGAATCAAAACATTTCTTGACATTATCAAATCTATTTCTTCCCAATGATTTGATTGTCTTCTCAAAATCAGTCATAGGCTTGTAAGATAATATATTAATAGGCACAGTTGCCTTTGGCACTTCTTTCATTGATTTGGTTGTTTTACCAGTTGCTTCCATTTTCTTTGGTTCCTCCTCAGTATCAGTATCTTCAAATTCTGCTTGGAGAATCAGTTTATGACCTCTTTTGTTTGCTATAGTCTGCTTCAAAGCAGTAACTTTGGGTACTTGTTCCTTTTTTATTTGGACACTACGTGTCACTCTTGTACCTTTTGTTACTGGAGGTGCTTTCTCAGCCTTCTTCCTCTTACCTTTACCACTACTTGTTGGAGCACTACCGGATTCAGCTTTTGTAGTTTTCTCTTCAACACTATCCAATCTTATCTTCTTTTTGTCCACTGGGGATGCCAACAGGTTATTGGTGTAGACACTTAAAAATAATTATTTTAATTATTTTTAATTCCTCACATAATTAATTAATTAATTATGTTAATTCAAATTCTCCTCAATATTAATTAAATATAATTAATATTGTCATATAGCATGTGATTGATTTAAATCAATCCCCTTTCTTTATTCTTCTAAAAAATCAAATCCTCACAAATCTTCCTCTTAGCTAATTAATTTCAATTAATTAGTTAACCTACATGATTCCTACAAATCATCTTCTTAATTCATCATTAACCTAATAAATTCTTCTAGAAACTCCCTAAACTCACTTAACATTATTCTTCTAATTTTTTATTCTCTCTACTCATTCTCTCTCCTAGTCAGATTATCCTAATCCCACCTAACATTTCCTCTAATCCCCCTCTTAATGAATCGTTAATGGCTAATCAGCATGATTAGCCACAAAGTCAACTCCTTGCTTTTAAATACTCTTTTCCTAGGTGAATGTAAGATTTTTGAAATCTCACATTCCTCCAAGCATCCCCTCTCCCAAAGAATTTTTAATTCCTTTTTATTCCTCCAATCCCCATGATATCCTTTTTAGGAGAATTTTTAATTCTTCCAATGCACCTTGTGGAGTGTGGAGATACGAAATGCCTTTAAGGCATATTTCTTGGTCTCCACACCCTCTCTTGGACCTTGTGTGAGCTCACAAGTAAATCCTAGCCCTTCATCTTGAATCCATCCTAGCCATCCATTTTTCTCTCCTCTTCCTATAAATAGAGGGCCCCATCCCTTCATTCAAAAACATCTCAAAATCCAGTAAGATTATGCTGCCCTTTTGAGCCCAGGAAATCATCTTCGCAACTTGATCATCTCATCCTTATCATTTTCCAAATCCATTCCATTTGTGCACAACATTGGAGAGCCATCCACATCCAGCAATCAAAGGAGCACATCAAGTGGAGCATTATCAAGGGGCACCTTCATTTCATCAAGCTCAATTTGAAGGAGAAGGTAAAATAGCAAGGTGAAATGGTCTTTTCAAGATATTTTAGCTTTTTGCATGTTTATTTCATTATGTTTTTGATCATTTGACCTTCTAATCTATTTTCTCCTCTTCATTTTGGCACGCCCGGTGGGACCCACATCCCTAAGAACTAATGTTTTCTGTTTTTAAGTTTTTGTGAGTTGTGAGATGCAGGTTCTAGAATAGCGTGACTGCAAAAAAAATTAATATATATATATATCTTTTTCGTAGGTTCCAGAATAACGGCTCTGTATTTCTGCGCGATGACTCCTCCTCATTCTGTTTCTTTTTTGTTTTTGTTTCTATTTCTTATCTATTTCTATTTTTGTTTTAGCATGATAACTCTATTATCTGATCTGTTATCTGATCTATTATCTGCTCTATTTTATTATAATTTGTGTGAAAGTAGGAGAGTATGCTCTTCTCTATATAGACAATCAAAAATCCGGACCTTTGGCACTGTTTTTTTTTATTATTATTCTGTTTTGCACGACTGTATGCTTTGACCATAGGAAAGTGTGAAAATAGGAGAGTATGCTCTTGTGTATTCACCAGAAATCCAGACCTTTGGCACTTTTCCATCTAATTAGTATGACTGTCTGCTTTGTTATCTGCTCTGTTAATCTATCTGAAATTTTTAGGTGCTAACTGTAGTCTGCATTTTCTTTTCATTTCCTGTTATTTGCTCTGTTTAATCATAATCTGTCTAACCACAGGAAAGTGTGAAAGTAGGAGAGTATGCTCTTGTCTATCTAGACAATTAGAAATCTGGACCTTTGACATTTTTTTATTCTGTTTAGTGCGATTGTCTGCTCTATTATTCTATGGTTTCTGTCTACTCTATTTTTTTGCCATATTTGCTTTATCTTCACTCCGTTTTCCTCCACACTTCACTAGATCCACCGCATTGCCATTTTGCACATTTCCTTCCTTGGGGGCCTTATACCCAAATCCACTTTTTGAAGCCCAAAATCCCACATTCCTCTATTTTAGGGTTTGTCGTAACTCCTTCCCCTTTTATCCAATCACCTCCAAATTTTTCCCATGTTATCCATCTCCAACTTTTGCTTCTTTGTCCCTCTTGGACAAATTTTCCCATTCCTTCATCTCTCCTCTAAAATCCCCATTTTTTGCTTGCTTATCCCTTGGAAAGTGGCAAAAACCTAGTCAAACCCCATTTACCCATCAAAGCTTCCTCCAAATCCACATTTGTCATTAGTAAAAAAAAATTTATTCATGTTTTTCTACTTATTCCCAAAAAATCAAAAAAATTAATATTTTTGTCATTTTGTTGTCTTTTGCAGGATGCTTGTTGAAGACTCTTTTTTTCAAACTACTAATCAAGTTGTTTTGCAGGACACTTGTTGAAGACTCCATTTTTTTCAAACTACTAATCTAGTTGTTTTGCAGGATGCTTTTTGAAGACTCCATTTTTCAAACTACTAATCAAGTTGTTTTGCAGGTTGCCTAGCTGATTCAACCAAACATTGTGCATTTATTTAAGTTAGGCACCTAGATGTTAATTAAAATGGAATCAACCATTGTCTTATGTGTCTTTAAGAAAAGCGTAAAGGTAGGAGAGTATTCTCTCATCTTAATAGACGATCAGAAATCCAAACCCTCCAACCTTTTCTTGTTTGATTGTGTGTTTACCTCTAGCGGGCCTGCCCTCCCAACTTTCTCTTTGAGAAGGTAAGAGGGGAACGACCCAAGTGAGTACTGTTAAGGCACAAATTTGCACCCTACTAAACTATAAGTTTAGCAATCTGGCCTAACATGGGATTCACTTCTGCATGTGGGCAATGCATAACCTGAAATGAAACCTCCGGTTCCTAGGCCAGTTCCTATTGGATAATCACCTGATACTCTCTAGTATTGAACTAACTTTGCAGGGTAAAGGATAAGAAATTGCAGAAACGGAACTTAAAACTGAACTAAACTTAACTAGAACATGGTGATACACCAAAATGTGAGAGATAAATGATAAAAACCGATCTCAGTCTATAGTATTCTACTTTAATTGATAAACACTTCTTTCCTGTTATAAGTTTGCATAAGTATTTCATAATAAGGTCTTGAGATGAACCAATGAGGAATAGTAATGTTTCACTCAAAAATTTCAAACTTTTAAACACATACTATGACCTGCAAACATACACACATTCCTATATTAAGGTACTGACTGAGACAAGTAAACAAGGAGCAATATAACTCACAAATTTAACTTCATCAATCATGCTTGTACACAAAAAAAAATGGAAGGAAAACAAGGCTTGATTCCATAGAAAATCGCTCCAAAAGATGCTGTCACATATATAATATCTTTAAATCTGAGTTACAGAATCCATGCAAAAGAAATGCTAAGGACAAGAAAATTGTCTCTGAAAACACTGTTCTTGCATAAATCTGAACTAACTCCAAATCAAGTGTCTCCAGGCATTAAGTACAAAAACTCTCCAACTGATTGGGTCGGATGCAAGAAAAGGGCCTCAAAAAGAGGAGTCTCGAAGTCACCAAAAAGGGCTATAAACATGGAAAAGTCTTCTTCAATCAATAACCAACCCAACAGACCACTAGAAACAGCCTTAAAAAGCTCAACCAAGTAATAAAAGCTCCCTAAAATGGTGGAAAAGTCCAACTTCAACCCTTTGCCTAAAAGTGCTCCAACCTCCCTAAATTCACTCCATTTGATTTCAAACAACCTCATGTTCCTATAAAAACATTTTTGTCTCCAAAATTATCTCAACTCCTTTTGAATATTTCCCAAGTGGTTATGCATACTCCTATATGCTCTCCTTATGTCTCCAAACCAAAAAGACTTCTTCAATGATAGCCTTATCTCTCCAAAATTAACTCATCCTTCAAAACTAAGTCAAAAGACTTAGTCTCCTTTTAGCACATGGATACACCTTTTACATTTTAAATAATAATAATATTTAATTACAATTTATAATTATATTGTAATTAAATACTTTTTACAAAAAGATACCAGCTTTGGACAAATAAAGAAAACAAAAATATAAAAAATAAAACATATTTGATAATATCAATGCTTAATGAAAAATTAAAACATTGATATCACCAAATACATTTTATTATTGTTTTCTTTTGTTTTCTATGCTTGCAAAGCCTAACGGACTTGAAGGAAAAAAATAAAAATTACAAAGGGCTTTGATAACGCTAAAAGCTTATACTCCATTCGCATATTTCCCATTTTGCAAAATGAAAACAACTGGAGAAGCTTTTCGAGGGTTTGAGACCCTTTGGTGCCGCCATTGCTATTCTGATTTCGGTCGCTTTGTGAAGTCTTTGATGAAGAATATGTGTTTTTTTTTTACTGGTGTTGCCGCCCAAGATAAATTTGATTGCAGTTTTCGAACAACTCAAGTCGCGACTGTGCATTTAGAATTTTCTTGAAGGCATGCTGGGGTTTTCTAAATCTTCTCTTAAATGCAAGTCCCATTTTCTACAGGTATGAAACGGCTCCTTCTTGCTTTATTCTCTATTAATATGCCATTGTTGGAAGTACGAATGGGGTGTTTTTACTATGATACATCTTCTCTTTTGTTTCTTCGACATTTTAAATCTGTGTAAAGCTTTTAAACAAACCCATTTTGTGCGTAGCCTACAATCATTGCATTTCGTGAGAAGACATCTTTATTAGGAGTATTGTCAAACAATTCACGTGCTCTGTCTATTTTTCCACATTTTGCATACACGTCTGCCAGGGAATTTACGTGATCTGTCTATTTTTCCACATTTTGCATACACATCTGCCAGGGCATTTACGTGATCTTTATATTTTTCCACATTTTGCATACACATCTGCCAGGGCAGTTGCGACTACAACATCTGACAAAATTTTCTTTATCTTTTATGCTTTGATGGATGTCCATACCCTGTTCTAAATTTCTGACTTTGGCACATGCTGGGAGTATGCTGGCAAATGCGAAACGATCTGGTTGGAGACCTGTTTGTTGCATTTGGTAAAATAATGTGACTAGTTTGTGAAGATACCCATGTCTTCGGTATGCTGTAATAACTGTATTCACTTTACGAGCTTCTCCCAAACTTCCGCACTTCACATACATGCTAATAAGCTTATTCTGAAAAATTGTGCATGTAGCAAATACAAATATTCTGTGAGCGATGAAAAGTGGACTTTTTCCCCTTTTGAAAAAAAATGTTCTTGAGAATGCAGGTCTCTAATAATTGAAGATATGTAGAGGAGTCTCCAGGTGAACTGAAAATACTCCCAGACTTACCAACATAGATTGAATAACAGTGCAGATTTTCCTTGCTCCAGTTAGTCATAAAATGCCATTGCTACCTTATGTCTCCTGACTATGCATTTTGATCTTATGTAGAAATGAAGTTCGAGCACGGGCTCATGACACTCATTTCATTACCAGTTGATTCTGATTTCATTGAAGTTTACTGTTTGAACATGCATTAAAATAACTCAGATACTCTGTTTCTATACCAACCTGTTGCATTGAATCATTTATCTTCACTATGTAGCAATGACCTTTTAAAATACTGTAAGGTTTCACATTGAAATAATATGTCCCTTAAAACAGTCTATCCATTAATGCTTTCTTTTTATATATATCATGAATAGTAAAGTAAAAGGTTTCATATTTAAAACAAATATGTCCCTTTGATACTTCAGTTGGTTTCTTCATCATTCCATTTTGATATTCTGAGATTAGTTACTCTAAAAAAGGTATGCCGGGCTCATACCCGAAGGGAGCCTTGGTTAGGGGCACATGCCAATTAGAGTAACTAATTATCTGCACATGAAACAAACACATTAGCATAAACATTTCTTTCTCCTGAAGCAGTGATTTGTGTCTTTATCTTTCCTGCCCTTTCAAAATAGAAATAAGATAGGATATGATAAATGATATATTGTAGGATAATCTTTCATTGCTTAGATCCGTTGGATCTAACACCTCTTCTCTTTTGTGCAAGAAAGTAGGGGTTTTTCAGAATTTGAAGACCGAGAAAACAGTCATAAGGGCAACGGGATAGCCAATAACCAGTCAAAGCAACCCAAGGTAATGACTGGTTATCCTTACACTCACTATTTAATTCTATCCTTTTCTGTTTTGGATATGTAGGAAAGATAGAAATTCTAAGCTCACGGCTTGTGTGAGGTTTTAAGGAATTTAGTGCATGTATAAATATGCTTCAAATGCATGAACTCAATTTGTAATCTATCATAGTTCAATACAAATGAAAATACCTTTTTTTTTTTTTTTTAAAACACTGCAATCTACCTTCTGTAAATGCAATCATTTGATAAAAACGCATCCTTTGGCTAAAATTACATGGGTAATGAAATTTTAGGTAACAAGTACACCCGGACTTGGGGCTCCCAACTCACTATAATGAATAGGCCATTGATGCAAAAGCGTCAGATGGTTGGGGCTATATGAGAGTTCACTCTCACATTGGGTGCTTAGTAGGGTCCTAGAGATCTCAATCACGCTTGCGTGACTACTAAGTTCTTGGTGCTTCGTTGGGATATAGGCCTCAATTGCATTTGCGCAACTTCGAAGGGTAGCTCCTAATGGGAAAACTTACTAAACACCTTGTTCATAGTGGCCAAAAACCTTCTAGTCATTGGTGTAGGAGGTCGGACCTCTGAAGTGGCCCATATTTTTTCGGCCCTTAGTAAAGACACAAAGTTCTCCATGAGGAGTTTTCATGGGAATTGATGCTTGGCTGCCCCGAGAAGTGAGTGTTGTGGAGGGGAGCCAATGGGGTGAAGCATCTAAGTGTCTGCTCTGGGTAAGCATAGCTAGGAAACCAATTGGGATTCAATGACTATTGTCCTTGCCAGGCTTAAGAATGTTCTATATGAGCATGAGTGTCTTTGAGATAATATGCATTTGATCATTGTGTTTGCTTTTTTATATATATACTTGCCAAGAGAAGACTAAAAACACATCACTATCCCCAAACACTTTGCAAAAACACTTGTCAAGACACAAACAATTTTCCAAGTCATTACCCACACCAAGTCCAAAAATTGTGTCAAAGCTCTAGCCATCCCATATTTCATAAGCCTAAGAGAGAAGCTAAGAGTCCGTCCTCTCCATCAACATTCAAGTTTGTCCTTTGAAACACCAATTATCGTCCAAATTAGGGTGGTCGTATCCCTTCATACAACTTGTCATTCGAATCGATCCTTCATGTTCATGCCAAAGACAACCTAGTAATCAAATTTCTTCTAAACCATCACTACCATACCTTCTCCATCAATCATCCTCAAATTTCCTAAGTCCTTTCATCCTCAAATTTCTTAAGTCCTTTCATCACAAATATCGTGTATGGTCGCAACTCGATCCCAAAAGAAAAGGATGGCTGAACAACAATATGGCATGCCGTACATTGATGTCCTATATGAAGATCCCACACAAGATCATACACAAAGTGGGAAACCTAGCAATTAAGATCAAAGCCAAAATCCTGACATGGTTAGCCAAGATGAACTTTGTTCGGAAGTGCAAACTTTCCTAGCAGATTCTTATAACCAAGAGATGATGGACAAGTTTATTAAACACAATCCTACTACACTTCTGAAAGCTCTTCTTGAAAATGGAGCTCAACTTCTGCTCGATTTTAATAGATTCACTTTCGCCCAACAACCACAAGGAGACCTTGCTCCCACACAAAGTGTTTCACCTACTATTCAAACTCAATCGATTGCAGCCCCATCAATCATCCAAGCTCAATCAATGCCACCCGTGGTACCTCCCACCGTGGTCTCCATCCCACCTTCTTCCTCCTTACCATCCATACCACTATCAAATCCAATCTCATCTATTCTCCAACAAACTTCTATACCACCTCCTTCTATTCAACCACATATTTCTATTCCACAAACTTCCCTTCCTCCCAACAATGTCGCAAATTTTACCCGGGTTGTATTCAATCTCGTCACAACCATTTGCGAACCACAACCAACTATCACTCAAACCCTAGCGACATCGGTCATCACATCCCACGTTCCCACCTCCTCATCATATCAATATATTGGTGGTGGAGCACCTTCTTTGTCTCATCCAATTCTTGGGGCAAATACAATTCATCATTATCAAAGCCCACAATAAGACCTCATCAAGGAAATTCAAGACATGAAAAATATCATCAAGGACATGAAACAAAGGACTAATAAAAGAAAAACTTACTCGTTTGAAGAGTTTTGCCCTTGTCCTTACGACCCGTCTATATCAGTTGCACCATATCCCCCGGGATTTGAGATCCCTAAATTCACCAAGTATGAAGGCAAAGGAGACCCCCGCGATCATGTTCGAGAATTCCACATCTTATGCCACAAAGTATCCTATAGTGACCTTTATCTTTGTAGACTCTTTCCCAAAAGTCTCACGAGAGACACCCTGGCATGGTTCTCATCTTTACCATGAGGTTCCATTGTCTCTTTTCTAGACTTGGCAGAAAAATTTGTGGCCCACTATGCATACAACATGGGTAATGATGTTTCTATGATGGACCTATGTAATACAAAACAAAGGCCTGCAGAAACCTTCACTAGTTTCCTACAAAGATGGTGACATCTTATCAAGAAATTCTAGTGGGACATGCCAGAACAACATCGAATTGAACTATTCCAAAAGAACTTGGTGCTTGAACTTTCAAGACCCTTAATATCCCAATGTATCAAATCCTTCCAAAAATTGACTGATAAGGGCCTCTCCCTCAAACGTGTCTTGTTGGAGGAAGGAACCTTGAAACATTACCAGAAGTCAACACAAAGTTCTTCCTCTTATCATAATGACAAGCCAAAAATCTGGTCCAAGAACAAAAACGTGGTCAATGATGGTGTAACTGATGCAAAGTGGGTCCAAACCGTGGCCGCTCCCCCAAAATCCACCACCAATAATCATCAATTCAATAATCAAAATAATCAAAACCAATCCCAAAAACCTCACAATAATGTCTCAATCCAGGGATGACCACCTCTATCTAATAACAGGACTCCAAGAGATTTCACTCCTCTGGTTGAGCCTATTGAAATGGTGTTTCAAAAACTTGTCCAAGCAGGTGCAGTGGTTTTTCCAATCACTCGCTCGTTTGACCCCAATCAACCTAAACCAAGATGGTATAATGAAAATGAGTATTGTGAATACCATCATATCAAGGGACATGATACACACAAGTGTATGAAACTGAAGATCTACATACAAGATCTCATTGATAGAGGTGAGATAGAAGTAGCAAATGCAAAACCTGGTAATAACAATGACAAACTCAAAATGTACTAGGAACCCTTCCTGAATCATGATAAAGGAAAAGGCTCATCATCTAACGCATTGAACCTGCAGACAATCATGTCAATGTCATAACCATCCAAGGAGTCAATCCTCCTTCTTCCCAAAGAAGACCAAATCCTGCTAGGATAGTCATTCAAGGCGCCACGCCTTCCACCTCCCATTTCCAGAATGACTGCAATGCAACTACACGATGAGGTAAAGTCACCATCCAAGGAGTCCCTCCCCCACCAAATCCCCCACCCATGTCTTCCACCCACCAATATGACCTCCTTGATCAACTTGGGAAGACACCTGCGCAGATCTCCATTTTGGAACTTCTCAAGACTTCTCGGACCATAAATAAATTTTGGAACAAGCCCTTCTCCAATCATGCGTTCCTGATAACATCAACACCACCCAATTCCAAGCCCTCATTGGAAACCTTGCTGCCCAACAACACATTGTATTTAACTCCAAAGATGCTCCTGTAGATGAAGACCATAACAAACCTTTGCACATCGAACCTCTCATCCACAAGCACAAGGTCAAATGTATCCTGATAGATGGTGGATCTAGGCTTAATCTATGCACATACAAATTAATAAAACAATTGGGACTTTCTAAGGATTTGATAGACACATCAGGAAGGATCACAATAAAGGCATATGATGATGCATAAAGAATTTCAAAGGGCATGATCACCTTACCTCTTCAAGTGGGCCCCATTACAATTAAAATCCCTTGCCAAGTACTAGATCTTGATCTCCCCTACAACATTCTCCTCAGGAGGCCATGGATTCATTCCTTGTAGGCCGTACCCTCCACCTATCACCAATGCATCAAATTCCCCTATAATAGAAGAGTGATCACTATCAAAGGTGATCCCCAACCTTTTCAATATTGCAAACTATTAGAGGGGAAGCATTTGTATCATTTCCCACTAAATAGACCCTCGCCAATGCCTCCATCTGACACATCAAATGTTGCCTCCACATCATCCCAACCAAATAATCAAATCAATATCTTAGACAATGGCTATGGAGAATACAAATTGGAGGATGTCTTATTGATAGGCAACCTCCCTCTCTCTCCTAAGTCATTTGGCAAACCAAAAGAGCTCAAAAAGGACCCGAAACTAGCCATGCAATGCCAAAACACCACCTTCCAACAATGGGGCCCACTTAATAATGAGAGCCTCAAAGCAAATATCTCTTCATGGTTGTACAGGGAAGAGGACGAAGATCCAATAAGAATATCCAAAAAAATGTACCCAAAAGCATCTGCCATAGTAAAAAAAAGGGGTTAAAAAGGACACGGCCTGGGACCAGAGGAGAAAGGAAGAAAAACATCTACAAATCCTATCTCCTACAGATACAACAGAGGCTTAGGGTACACCCCGGTGCCTAAGATTACTATTGTTGGTGCCCCTTCTAGTCCTTCTTTGGATATCGAAAGCGCTGACAAAGAGGAATTCCATGAAATGCCTTATGAATACGAGAAAGATATCTTCTTGGACGCTTACATCAATACCATCACCCCCGTAACCCTTCCCACTTCACATGAGCTACATCTTGTCCATCCTGAACTCATTGATTGGGACCAATGAGACAAACCCACTTTAGATATCTGCACTGACGATAATGCACTCATTGCTCTCTTGACATCGCAAAATCTGGAAGATTGTAACAGAATTGAGGGTATTCAACTACACGAAAAGGGATACTTTGGTAGTCAGGTCAATGCCCTTAGCCACAAAAAAGATAATAAAAGGAAAAGACATGATTCCCTAGGTGAAAACCTCCCTGAGGCACCTTTGGATGAGCAAAAAATAAAAACAAAGGGCGTATCCAAAAGTGAAAACCTATAAAAGGCACTTAACGATGAGGGATTTGACCTCCCTACCATTGGTTACCTTCCACAGGACAAATCAAATTTGCTGATAGAAGAAATAGACAGCATCAACATGGGCATCGAAGTCATTCCAAAAAATGTGCTCATTGCCAAATCCCTCACAGAAATAGAGAAACAAGACTTCATCAACTTCCTTACAGAGGTAAAAATCAATTTTGCATGGTCCTATTCCAATATGCCAAGGTTGGATCCTACCTTGGTGGTGCACAATCTCGCCGTCTGCCCATATGCAAAACCTGTAAAACAAAAATTGTGCAAAATGCACCCACATATTGCACTCTTGGTAAAGGCGGAACTCCAAAAGATGTTAGACACAGAATTTATCAAACCAATAGATTATGCTGAATGGGTCTCCAACATTGTACCTATCGGAAAACCTATTGGGGGCATCCGCATCTGCACAGATTTTTGAGAGCTAAATATAGCTTGTCCTAAAGATGATTTCCCACTCCCACACATAGATATGATTGTGGACCTTACAATAGGACATGAGATGTTGTCTCTTATAGATGGATTCTCTGGATACAACCAAATTAGGATTGCAGACGAGGATCAGCATAAAATTGCATTCACAACACCATGGGGGACTTTCTATTATCAGGTCATGCCTTTTGGTCTCAAAAATGCTGGAGCTACATACCAACGTGCAATGACAACAATTTTTCATGACCTCTTACACAAAATTATGGAGGACTATGTGGATGATCTACTAGGAAAATCTAAGACAAGAAAAGAACACATCCCCATTCTAAAGCAGATCTTTGAAAGATTAGAAAAATACAAACTACGACTGAATCCAAAAAAGTATGTGTTTGGAGTCACATTGGGAAAACAATTAGTATTCATTGTTTCCCGCAGAGGCATCGAGGTCAATCCTGCAAAAGTAAAAGCTATCATAGAAATGCCTCCACCAAAAACTCTCAGACAACTGCACAGTCTCCAGGGAAAACTCCAGTCTGTCAGACATTTCATTTCACAACTAGTAGATAAGTGCCATCCATTTGCACACCTCCTATGCAAGGACACAAAATTTAAATGGGCCTTCTTATGCCAAAAAGCCTTTGAGAAACTAAAAGAATATCTAGCATCACCTCCGGTATTGATGCCTCCTTCTCCTGGAAAACCCCTTATTTTGTATATATGCGTTGTTGCAGTGGCGTTGGGGGCATTATTGGCACAGACAGATGATCAAGGGAAAGAACATGTCGTTTACTACATCAGTTGTACATTGGTAGGGTATGAACTCAATTATACCCCTATTGAAAGAACATGCTTGGCATTGGTGTTTAGCACACAAAAACTCCGACACTATATGCTAAACAACAAATCAAAACTAATTGCTAAAATCGATCCACTTAAATATCTCTTGTCCAAAGCTGCTCTCACTGGTTGAATGACTAAATAGGTCATGCTCTTAAGTGAGTTTGACATTGAATATGTGGATCGAAAAGAAATCAAGGGACAAGTCATTGCAAATCAGTTGGTTGAAGCTCCACTTCCAGGTGACCATCCTCTTCTCACATAATTACCGGATGAGTTCATTATGACTGTTACCACATCCTCCACATGGAAATTGTATTTTGATGGCTCCTACACTCAAAATGGATCGGGGGCAGGAATATTATTGGTCACACCTCAAGGAGATGGCATCCCAAAATCATACAAGATAGCCTTTGCATGTACCAACAACATAGCAGAATATGAGGCCCTCATTACATGTTTACGCTTGGCTATCCACTGGAAAATAAAGGAATTACAAGTCTATGGTGAATCCCAACTCGTCATAAAACAAGTCAATGATGAATACCAGAAAAAATATGATAAACTCCTTCCCTACCATACCATGGTTGAAGATCTTAAACAACATTTCACGAAAATCAAGTTTGTTCAAATCCCATGAACAAACAACAGGGCTACAGATGCAATGGCCACCATTGGCTCCCTCCTTCAAATGTTAGCACACAGTCAGAAGTGTGAGTTCTTGGTCAAGCAATTGTTTATACTGGAATATGACCTACCAGAGTTTGAAATGGTGTGTGTTCTCATTGGTCCCGAGTCCCCTTGGTACCAAGAAACATTCGCTTTCCTCAAAGACAACACCATTCCCCCACACCTCACCAAAACCCAACAACAAACCTTCATCCACCAATGTTCCCGTTACACCATCCTTGTAGACACCTTGTTCAGAAGGCATTTTGATGGTTCCCTCCTAAGGTGTTTAGATAAACAAGAAGCAGAATGGGCATTACACGAAGTACACGAGGGTATCTGTGGGACACACTCAAGTGGACTCACATTGGCTAAAAAAAATTTGAGAACAGGATACTATTGGCCTAAAATGGAAGAAGATGCATACAACTATGTGAAGAAATGCATCCCTTGCCAACAACATGGTGACAAGATTCATGCACCATCACAAGAATTGTAGCCATTCATTACACCATGTCCCTTCTCGCAGTGGGGGCTCGATCTCATTGCGAAAATCCACCCTTCATCTTCCAACGGACATAAATTCATTATCACTACCACCGAATACTTCACCAAGTGGGTAGAGGCTATCCCTCTTACTTTCACCATCGACAAGTAAATATCCAAGTTCATCATGAACTACCTAATCTTGCGGTATGGCATCCCAAAAGTTATCATCACAGATAATGGTAAACAATTTAAAAACTAGGATGTCAAAGAACTCTACCAAAAATTCAACATCCAGCACCGCTTATCCACTCCATATTACCCCCAAGGCAATGGCCAAGCTGAGGCTTCTAATAAAACCCTAATAAAAATCTTCAAAAAGATAGTCAATGAAGCGGGTCGTGATTGGCACCTCCAAATCCATCTTGCATTATGGGCCTACCTCACCTCCATCCGCACCCCCACAAGTGCCATTCCTTATTCCCTAGTATTTGGTTCTGAAGCCATCCTTCCCATTGAGATTGAGATCCCCTCTCTAAGGGTATCGCTGCAAAACATCCTACCAGAGGAAGAATACAAAATTGCCTACTTACAAGAGCTAGAATTATTAGATGAAAGGTGCCTCAAGGCCTTGAATCATCTCTGGGTATATCAAAACCATCTGGGCATGAGTTATCATAAAAAAGTCAAAACCCAAGAATTCCAAGTTGGTGATCTTGTCCTCATGGAGAATTAGAAAAATCTACAAGAAAGAGAAAAGAAAGGCAAGTTCAAGCCTAATTGGCTTGGACCATATGTAATCACAGTGAAATATGGATCAGGAGCTTATCAGTTGGCTACTCCTGAAGGCGATCCTATGGATGATCCAATGAATATCATGCACCTCAAAAGATTTTATGTGTAGTCCTCATAAAGTATTAAATTGTCAATAAAAAATAAAATAAAAAAATAGAAAAAGAAAGAAAAACAATTCATCCATTAGTGAAAACCACTTGGTGGTGCTATGGACAAGTACCTTTGTGAAAACCTATGTGCAGGCACCAAGGTAAATAACCAAATCCACTATCTATCATGTCGATACTACAAATCATCCACCATTCAGCCCACCCATGCGCAACATTCCTTCTTTTTTGCCTCCCAATAAAACATGTGTATGATGATGAGTCTTCAACCGAGTCATGAACAAGGAATGTCCCATTGAAACTGAGCTTTTATGCCTCTGTGTAAGCTTCAAGAAGTCTTGAGAAACAATCCCAAGTCCACAGGTCACTCTCCAAAACTATTAAATCGCTTGCCTAATCCAAAAGCCCACTTTGCCCTAAGGATGACTCCTTCCCTCACCTGGCAACCTAATCCTCCATCCTAGTTCTACTCTTGGCAAGAGGTATCATTTGGTCACAAGGAAGAGACTTGTTAGATTTTGTTAGATCTTTTCATATAGACTTGCATCTTTTGCACTACGATTGCCACTATTTACGACTACCTAGATTCTTTCATATCTAGGTATGTTATGATAGGTGCATACTGGGGCATATTTCATAGTATGGCATGTTTTGGATCCTTCTTGTATAAACCGGTGACCTGGTACTAGTGTTTATCAACACTTACCTTCTCGTGTACAAGAGGTATCAGTGTGTTTGAGGGTTTCCTTGCACGAACCCACAACTTTGTATTAGTGTTTCTTAACACTTGCATTATTATGTGCAAGAAATTCTCATTTGTCTATAGAGTCAGTCTAGGCCCTGGGTTTCTCATGGCATCCTGATTTCTATAATTAGTGGTGCAAGTCACTCAGGGCAACATCAAACTAGGTTGGCTCTCCATATTTGTTGTGCACAAAATCTCACCATCATTCCATCAAAACCCTAAACTCAATAATCCCATGAAGTTCTCAATCACCCCCATTTTCCTCTATGGTCTCACATCTCGTATTCTTCTTTCCAGATACCTCATGACTGCTTCATATTTATTACTCATTTATCCCTTCCACCCTAATTTTTCTTCCTCTATTTCTTCCTCACATAATCAATTCTGATTCTGATTCATGTCTTATACAGGATGTATCCTTCTTGAAACCAGATGCTTTGATCATGTCTTATACAGGATGAATCCTTCCTGAAACCAGACGTTGTGATCGATCATGTCTTATATAGGATGTATCCTTCCTGAAACCAGACGCTCTGGTCATGTCTTATACAAGATGAATCCTTCTTGAAACCAGACGTTGTGATCGATCATGTCTTATACAGGATGTATCCTTCCTAAAACTAGATGCTCTGATCATGTCTTATATAGGATGAATCCTTCCTGAAACCAGATGTTGTGATCAATCATGTCTTATACAGGATGCATCCTTCTTGAAACCAGGCATTGTGATCGATCATGTCTTATACAGGATGAATCCTTCCTGAAATTAGATGTTGTGATCAGTCATGTCTTATACAGGATGTATCCTTCCTGAAACCAGACACTCTGATCATGTCTTATATAGGATGAATCCTTCCTGAAACCAGATGTTGCGATCAATCATGTCTTATACAGGATGAATCCTTCCTGAAACCAGACGTTGTGATTGATCATGTCTTATACAGGATGAATCCTTCCTGAAACTAGACGTTGTGATTGATCATGTCTTATACAGGATGAATCCTTCCTGAAACCAGACATTGTGATCAATTATGTCTTATATAGGATGAATCCTTCCTAAAACCAGATGCTTTGATCATGTTTGTCTTATACAAGATGAATCCTTCTTGAAACTAGACTGAATCTAGATCTTATCAATCAAATCAAATCAAATCTATCAAGAAATCAATCTCGCAAAACTCCAAAGATCAATTACCTCAATTGATCTCCCGAGGCAGCATCACCATACTATAATCTATCAATCAAGAGCTAGGGCATCCTATCAAACCAATATCAGCACCAAAACAAGATTATTCTTTGAATCAATGCATCATCACACCTCGCTTCAAAGAGGGGCAAAATGTAGACACTTAAAAATAATTATTTTAATTATTTTTAATTCTTCACATAATTAATTAATTAATTATGTTAATTCAAATTCTCCTTAATATTAATTAAATATAATTAATATTGTCACTATAGCATGTGATTGATTTATTTAATAAATCAATCCCTTTTCTTTATTCTTCTAAAAAATCAAATCCTCACAAATCTTCCTCTTAGCTAATTAATTTCAATTAATTAGTTAACCTACATGATTCCTACAAATCATCTTCTTAATTCATCATTAACCTAATAAATTCTTCTAGAAACTCCCTAAACTCACTTAACATTATTCTTCTAATTTTTTATTCCCTCCACTCATTCTCTCTCCTAGTCAAATTATCCTAATCCCACCTAACATTTCCTCTAATCCCCCTCTTAATGAATCGTTAATGGCTAATCAACATGAATAGCCACAAAGTCAACTCCTTGCTTTTAAATACTCTTTTCCTAGGTGAACGTCAGGTTTTCGAAATCTCACATTCCTCCAAGCATCCGCTCTCCCAAGGAAATTTTAATTATTTTTTATTCCTCCAATCCCCATGATATCCTTTTTTGCAGAATTTTTAATTCCTCCAATGCACCTTGTGGAGTGTGGAGATACGAAATGCCTTTAAGGCATATTTCTTGGTCTCCACACCCTCTCTTGGCCCTTGTGTGAGCTCACAAGTAAATCCTAGCCCTTCATCTTGAATCCATCCTAGCCATCCATTTTTCTCTCCTCTTCCTATAAATAAAGGGCCCCATCCCTTCATTTAAAAACATCTCAAAATCCAGTAAGCTTATGCTGCCCTTTTGAGCCCAGGAAATCATCTTGGCAACTTGATCATCTCATCCTTATCATTTTCCAAATCCATTCCATTTGTGCACAACATTAGAGAGCCATCCACATCTAGCAATCAAAGGAGCACATCAAGTGGAGCATTATCAAGGGGCGCCTTCACTTCATCAAGCTCAATCTGAAGGAGAAGGTAAAATAGCAAGGTGAAATGGTCTTTTCATGATATTTTAGCATTTTGCATGTTTATTTTGTTATGTTTTTGATCATTTGACCTTCTAATCTTTTTTCCCCTCTTCAATTGGCATAACTGATCAATAAGTCATAATCAACTTCATAGCTCATTTCTCCATTTCTTCTTCTCTTGGCTCAATAGCTTCCATCAAACAAAAATCAGTGGTGACTATGAAAATGATGCTCTTAGCAAAGTGTTTCACCACATCCTCAGGTATCCTTACCCTTATACTCATTTTCTTCTAAAAATTAATTGAAGTATTTATTCATTGTAGCATAGAAGGTGTTCTTCATAGCCTTAATGTTGTTCTTGATCTGGGCAGTTACTAGTAGATCTTTAGACCATTCAAGATCACCATTTCTCAGTAGGAAATTATGGAAATTAAAGAATAAACCAATCAATAACTGACCAAATTTAAACTTTTGACTGTTGTTCTTCTTGATAAACTGAAGATTCAACATCAGTTGGCTCCTTATGGCCTCACACATGTCATAATTTGCATTTTTAGCTATCATTCTATAGGCAGTATGTATTGTTGTAGATGGCAAACTATTCATTCTACTAGAATAGAATATCTGGTAGCCTATAACCATAATAGCCAATTTAACCGTTGGGTCCTTAATGTTATTGACAAAAAAAGAACACCCATTAGAGGTTGATGAGGTTAAAGTGTTTATTATCTCTTTTGAAATTCGCCTCAGCTTAGGGACTTCACCGGTTGAGCAAACCCAGTCACAACTTGAATAGTCTCTTTGGTTATAGTGTGTTTCCTTTCCAAATACTTATTTTCCCCATGAACACAACTCAAAATTATTTGGATATGTTCCTCTTCAAAATCCTCGAGAAAATAAGCTGTATTATGAAAACATTTCTCACAAACCCTAATATACTTGGGTTGAATCTTTCCATTCTCATTGCAAAGGTATTCCAACTAAGAATAAATTGACAACGATCCTAAATCTTCAATTTTACAGTCAATATAGCTAGACAAATTACCTTTTACAATGACTCTATCAGGAACTGCAGATAAAGCATTACAAGACACATTAGTTCCGACTCTACAACCTCCATCAGTTCTGATGTGATCATTAGTCTCTCTACTTGCTTAGATGAAGAAGCCATTTATGATAAACTAGATTTGAAACAGGATTGAAAAAGAAATACCTTAATTCACATGTGCTGCCTTGGTTACCAGTTGATTTCTCAAGTTCACAACAGTTCAACCTTCACTAACCTTTGAATCAACTTAGATCACACAAATCATGACATAATTTTGACTAAAATCAGCTAGCAATCCTTTGTTTGCTCTACAAGTTCTCAAGAATTCTCTCTCGAATGCATTTAGGGTAAAAATAACAAAGTAAAACTTACTTTTATCCTTTTTGCCTACTACATTAAATGCTCAACTACTAGGGTTACAAACCCTAATACACCACTTAATGATGCATACAGATGTAAAACTGGTTGATAAACTTGAAAATCCGATTGACAAAAGATATCAAGATTTTAGGCATAACAACTCAAAATTCAAACTCTCTTACAGTTCATCTTTTCAAGGGGTCTGGAAGTAGATTTACTGCTATGCTCCCCTTAGCCCTATTAAAAAGGCTCAATAAACTGGTGCAGGATTCTCCACACTGGGTGAAGGATTAGGTTCTTCTACAGGTATATCATCACTCTTATTTTTCCATATTCGGTTCATCTCTTCTCTAGTTTACTCAATATTTACCTTCTGCTTTCCTTTCTGATCATCAGAATGATTAACCAATTTGTTCTTTTTTGATATACAAAACTTTTCCATGTGTCCCAGTTTATGATAGTGATAGCAGGCCATTCTAGATTATCTCCAAGGTCCTGCATTGCCTCTTCTAGTTCATCTTCTATAGTTCATAGCCACGTGACCAAATTGTTACAAATGGTGCAAATGACATTAGTTACCTTTTCCATCTCAAATGGACTAAACCATTTGACATAGGGTCTCCACCAGTTCATGTTACCCTGGTTATCATAGGTTCTCATCCAATTGCCATTAGGTCTTGGATTCATGTGAAGTATTGGATTATTTGCTCCATATCTGCATTCAACTGATCTTTGTCCATACATTTTACATGTGAAACAATGACCTTCAAATCTATTAGACACATATCTAGTATTTGTATTGTAGCTTGCATTTCCATTGGGTTTGTTTCTACACACATTTGTAGTATGACCAGGTTTATGATAAACAAAGCAAATAGGTTTATAAACCTTCTTACCAGTAGGATTTTTAGCCTTAGGAACAGATTTGTCCTTATGAATGTTGCTCTTTGTACCGTAAGAGTCTCCTTTCTCAGATGTGTTAAAACCAAGTCTAGAAGTATCACCTTTCAACCTTTGTGATTGAATCTGCTCATCCAACAAGGTAGAAATTTTTTTGAACTTTTCCAGTTTCCCTTCGGCTTCAGTGAGTTCTCTGGTAAGATCTTCATTGTGTTCTGCAAGGGTTCCTCTTAGAGATGATGCCATTTCAAGATCTAGTTGCAAGGCCTCTTTTTCTTCTTTCTTAGCATGCCAATGATCATGCAAGGTTGCATTCTCTCATTTGATCTTATCAATTTCATGATATCTTTCTTTGATAAGATCTCTAGTTGTTCTCCTGCCTTCCAGTTCTTGATTCATGCAGATAGTTAAGATTTCTAGCTCTCTCCTCAGATTTAGCTTTTCACCGTTCAATTTTTAAACTTCTTCAGCTGAAGCATCAATATTGGCTTCATCTGAAGAACTATTGTCAATATTTCCAATAGTTGTTTAGTTAGCTCTCTTCTTTTGACTTGAGAAGCTTTGAATCTATCCCTTAGGGTTTCAAGCTCACCCTTAGTAGCTTCAAGCACTCTAGCCATCTCAAAGTAGCTCATATCCCCCATGGTGGATTTAGGGTTCCCTTTCAAGCAATTTGGCTTTAAAGAAGTTAGGCTCTGATACCAATTGATAGACATATAAAGCATTGAGAGGGGGGGGAGTGAATCAGTGACACCAAAAATAATACTACTTTAAACATTGATCGATAGATATACTTAACAAGTTTGTTAAACACTATGCATGTTATCCAAAATGATATTAAAGCATTCACAATAAGTAAAACATCCACCATAACACAAGTGTTTATATGTGGAAAACCCAAATGGGAAAAACCATGGTGAGATGGGACTCACAAGTTAACTAACTGTAGTAATAAGTAACTAATAGGTTAAGGTCTACAAAAGTGCTTTGCTAGGAGCAAATCCTCTTAAAGATCCCAAAGCTCTATTAAAAGCTATACCCTGTTAAAGGTAGTACCCTATTAGGAGTAACCTCAATCAAGGATTTCTAAATCCAAACTAATGGATCACCAGGTTAGAGGATTTGTACAATGAAGCTTGTTAGAGCTTACCCGATTAGGGGATTTGACTATTGTAGTGATTAGAAAATAATAGGTGGTGTGATCTAGAAGTAGCACAACTTTCTTGAATAGATCCTTTTCTGCGCTTTCAAAACTTCATTACCAACATACTTTGCAATACTCTCAACACCTTAACACTTCTATCTTTGCTTCCAATCATCATCCATAAAATGTCATTATATAGACAATTAGATTTCATGTCGGCCTTAGAAATTATATCACAATTTCCTAGGTGTACTGTATCTAGACAATCAAACATAAATTATCACAAATTACCACCAAAAATTATCAGTTAGGATAACTCATCACACAATAAATGAATATCGGTTGGAACAACAATATTGGTTGGAGTTAACCATATCATTATGTAGACCAATTGTCTTTCATTGCTCCTTTTATAATCTCTGTTGGATCTTCATTTTGGTGTCAGGTCATTCTTGTATATGCATATATATATATATCGGTTGTCTCCATGTACTAGTTTGCTACTCTCTAAACAAAACTTTTTTTTTTGGCAAGGTGGCAATGCCACTTGATATATTTTATTAATAATAAATTGTTTTTACAATATATTTAAAAACTGGTTCAAACTGAGCTCCCAGAGAAAAGAACTAGCAAGAAAAACTCTGGTCATTGCTCATCAACATGATTATAGAAGAGAAGTAGTGAACAATCCTCTAGCCGGAGCTAGTTACAAAATAGAGATCAGCAAAGGAGCATGCAGGCTCTTTTACACATAGGAGCATGCAAGCTCATTTTACAGAATAGGAGCATGCAAGCTTATTTACAAAATAAGTTCTTGGGATATCTTGAATGCCCTGCAACAAAGAACTCTTGCAATCAAAATTGACATGCCCCTACACCAAAAAACAACTGCAACCAAAAAATATATATACTGCAGAACACAGAGAATTTACAAGATATGCAAGGTTCCAAAACATGACTGACACCAATGACATGAGATCTGTCATCCACCATTATAGACAAATTCCAAAGGAGAAGAGATGAATGCGGAAATGCTAGAGAGAAATGAAGCCCAAAATTTTTATGTCATAAATGAAAAGAAAGAGGAGATATATCATAAAAACTGACAAACCAAAAGAAACAACGTATAGAGATAATCATGAAAACAACGCTACGTCAAACTTTAAATGACATATGAAGGATGGATTCCCAATGTGAAAATAAATATCTCCAAATTTCACACCAGAAGAGAGTACCAAACACAAGAACAACATCAATAACAACCAACTCATCATTAATGAATGCCAAGTGATGATCAAGTAAAGCAAAGTACCTCAAATCAAAACCAAATGGAATTATGAAAAGAAATACCTCACCAAGAGAAGAGAATATCAACTCATATAAATGAGTAATCATATAATAAGAAAGATTAAATCCTCAACTCTCTATAGGCTATAATTAATAGGTTTGGGAAGCTCATCAAACCACCCCTCAATCGAGAGGAATCAATAACAGTTTTGTCACAACCCATATTAGTGAGGAATTCTAAACAAAACTTTTAACTTGTTTACTGGTAGAAATATAAATAACTTTGGAGTAATACTGGTAGATAATATGTGTGTGTACATGTTCCATCAATGACAACATATGAAGTCATTCATTACAATCATCATCAAGCCAACACATAGGACCATTGTGGAAATGGTAAGATGTTTATTGCATGCAAAAAATATGGATTACAAGTTTTGGGCTAAAGCTATCGCTTGTGCAACTTATTTAATTAATATAACACCTACCAAAGCCTTAAAGGATAAAACTCCTAAAGAAGCTTGGTCTGGTAGAAAGCCCAATTTGCAGAATTTCAGAATTTTTGGTTCCACGACTTATGTTCACAAACCTAAGGAGAAAAGAAAAAAATTAGATGCTAAATCTTCTACTTTTATTTTTGTTGGTTATGATAAAAATACTAAAGGTTATAGAGTTTAAAATCCTATTACTAACAAGTTAAAAGTTGCAAGAGATGTTTGTATTGCAGAAAAAGGCATTCATGATTTTTCTAAAGTGGAGGATGATGAACTTGCTCAAAGCAAAGTTGCGCTTGTGGAGGACCAACCTCCTTATCTTAATCCTACTCCCAATGCATCTTTGTCTATTCCTTCTAGTGATAGTGATGATGATAATACTAACTCTACTCCTCATGAATCCTCTTCTAGTGATGAATCCATTACTTCTAAAAGAAGGTCCCTAAGTGGTTTAAATCTTTAATTCAAGATAGTGATGAATACTTAGCTAGAATGGATAGACTTCAAGCTAGAAGAGTTAATTATTGTAATTATGCTTTAATGTCTACTACTATCAATTCTAATGATCCTAAAACATTTGATCAAGATAAAAATCAACCACATTGGCAAAAAGCAATGAACGATGAATATGATACTTTAATTTCTAACCAAACTTGGGATTTAGTTCCCTTGCCTCATGGTAAAAATCTTGTTTCTTGCAAGTGGCTTTATAAATATAAATTGAATGCTAATAATAAAGTTATTACATTTAAATCTAGATTAGTTGCTTGAGGTTTTTCTCAAATTGAAGGCTTAGAATATACTGAAACTTTTGCTCATGTTGCTAAAATGCCTACAATTAAACTTGTTTTTTCTTTAGCTTCTAGAATGAATTGGCCTATTCACCAAATGGATGTTAAAAGTAATTTTATTAATGGTGATTTACATGAGGAAATTTATTGTGGAAATATGAAGGAATTGATTATGTGTTGCATTGATGTCAACACTAGTTGTTATGATTGGTTTCCAGCAGACAGGTTTTGGTTACTGGTAGAAGATCTAGTGTTATCAGCAGAAGGGACTATTAGTTGGACACTACCGGCATGTTTGGTTTGATGTGTTACATATTTCTAGAGAATGTTTTGGTCATTTGGTATTGACTTGGTGATCAGATGCTATCATACACTCTAGTAAGCCTATACCGGTAAGGGTTTAAGGTTTTACCGGCAAATCTTTTACTAAGAATCTTTGATAGGATGCGTAAGTAGTGATTGTCCGGCTTCTAGATGGAATTTAGGATGCTGAAGGTGATCTTTGTTCATGCCTCAACTGATTGGAGACATCTTTTTGGCATGGTGGACCCAGATTTGGTTTGGTACCTATCTAGGTTATGGACCGACATCATGTAATGTGTTCTCTATACATTACCGAGATGATTTATGGATTGGTTAATGTTGTTTGGGTCTAAAGATGACATGGCATACTATTTTAATGTGGATATAAATAGTGATTGTAATACCCTAAAAATGGTCATCTAAACCATGGGCCCCTAATCTCGACAACATCACCAAGGTCCTAACCAAAGGCAATTAAATCAATCTTGAGCACATTATTAATTCCTCAATCATCAAATATCACATGGAAAATCAACTACTCAATATTAATTAAATATATATTTAATTAATTGAATCATTTCCAATAATATCATTTTGATCAATTATCCCATTTTAATTTATTAAATATCCTTGCATATTTAATTAATTAATATAAATTGCCATTTAATCATGCAAAAAGAATTAATTTATTGCAAAAGATGAATTAATTTATTACAAAGAGTTGAATTGAAAATAAAACAAAAAGAATTGAATTGAGAGAGAAACCAAACTTGAGATATTATTTCTTTTTCTAAATTTAGAACTTGAAATCAGAAAAGCAATTTAATTGAATTATTGAATTATTCTCTAAAATTGGAACTCAAAGCTTTTTAGAAAAAGAAGTTCAGTTGCATTGAAAAGACTCTTTTCTTGAATAAATTAAAGAATTATCTATTTTTATCATATATGCATGGAATTAATTTATTATTATTTTCCAATGCAACTTGGACTTCTAATTTGAATGCATTTCAATTAAACTATAATTGGAATCTATCTCAAGGTTAACTGAACATGATTTCTCAATTATTTCAATTAATCCTAAATTAAGCTTTTTCATCATCTCTCTTGTGATTCTCTATAAATTCAATCTTCAGCTCTCATTCCAATCGACCCCAGAGATACTTGAGAATCTATCCTAGAGATTTTTTAGAACATGCTTGGAGATTATTATCACGCTAATTTTGCTGTGGAGTCATTGAAGATTATTGTGCTTTTTAGATTATTTGTATCCATTTTACATCCATTATTGCTTGCATCCATTGTTGCTTGAATTGATTATTGCTTGAATTATTCATCCATCTTGCATCCATATAGTTAATATCATATAGATTAAATCCTTCATCTTGGTGTAGTCTAGTCACTGGTATTGCTTATAAAAATCTGAGAGCAATCTTATACTCGCATCTTTTAGAAGGCAATTAGTTGCTTTGTTATGGTTTATTACTTATTGATTATTGATTATTAACCATGCATGTAATGACTTAATTGAAGTGTTGTTCTTGTAGCTACAGGTTCACTTTTTCACACACACCATCTCTGGCGCCCACCATGGGGTCCAAAGACTACCTTTTTTTTGGCCTCCAAGACTGACTGCTTTGTTTTTTGTTATTTTCCAGATTTTAGATTTTTTGGTTTTTCGTCCATACATCTCGTATGACAATTCCCATAGGCTTGAATGACAAACTGCAGGTGTCGCACGAATTGCAATATCTTATCGTACGAGCAAATCCTTTGTCATACAAGTAGAAATCCTCTGTCATACGAGCAAACATCATCAGCAATATTCTTTTGTACGATACTACATCTTGTCTCATACGAGTCAAGAGTCTGTTGTACGATTCTGTATTTTCTAGTAAAAGAGGCTCTCATTTCTGATTGATTATTCTGACGACTGACCTTGACTGTTTATCTATCTATCTCAGAATTTTTCACAGCCTAACTAGTTTTTTGCAGAATGCTTGTCGAAGAATATGCTTATCACACAAAGACAATATGACTACTGATTCGTTGTCTTTGCAAGTTGCCTGAGGAGAATCGACTAAACATTGGGTATTCTTTAAATTCCTTTTTTTTAGGCACCTAACTTGCTATCTGGTTAATCAACAAAATCTATCTTTTGTGTTTTAGAAAAATCTGAGAGGTAGGAGAGTATGCTCTTGTCTTCTTTTAAACAATCAGAAATCCAGACCCTTGAGGCTTTTTTCTTTGTTTGAGATTTGTACATCTTTAGCAGGCCTGCCCTCTCGAGGGGTTGAAAAACTCTTAAAGCCGTTACGACCAGTGTGAGGGGAATGACCTAAGTGGGAATGGCTAGATGCCAAGTAATCCAACCCACTATAAAATAAATGTGATTTGATGAAAATCAAGTCAATGATAGTGCTCGGGAATAGCTCTCCTCCGTACCTTCGGGTATATTAAACCTTGGTTTTCAAGGCTGGGAGACCTCTTAATTGAGTTTATACCTCGACGTGCTGAATGGATCCCTGACTAAATCCAATTTAAAATTAGAAGCTACCTGGTTCACCTTCGAAAGGGAGATAATCTTTGTGCAAGAGAGATAGTAACTCTCCCAAGATACTTGTCATTTCGTGCCCCCATTAGCGCTTGGAGTCAGATAATACGACGTTGAGAATCCTTTGCATGAGACTCAGTGGCCGTATTTTGATTAGCTATTGGGTGTGTACCTGAGTCTATAAGCAAAGGTTTTCTTTCCTCACCAAATTCCTTAGGGTTTGCATGTTGTGATTGGAGTCACTATACATACTACTTGTTTTCTGTGTTTTCATCTCTAAAACAAAAACTAAAATACCAAAAATTGGAGAAGACAAGAAACAACTCAGTGATTTGAAACTTTGTTCGTGTCAGAAATTAGTCCATCCTAAGTCAAAACTCTGTCCATGTCAAAAACTAGTTCATCCCAAGTCAAAACTTTGTCTGAGTTAGAAACTAGTCCATCCTAAGTCATAACTCTGTCCGAGTCAGAAACTAGTCTATCCTGGTCAAAAATCAGTCCATCTTAGAATTGGTCATACTCAGCAATCAGAAAAACTCAAAATTTCTAGGCTCTGTCCTATGAACAGTACTACGAGTCTGATAATTTATCATCCTACATCACATCATGTGTCGTACGAGTCTCCTGATTTGTCATCCTGTTCCAGATCCTGTATCGTACGAGTCATTTTCATTTGTTGTCTGGCTTTGTATCCTGTGCCGTACGAAACATAACTGCTCTAAGTCTTTTGTTGTCCTGCACATACCCATTTGTCATACGGTACAAGGTAGCAACTCATACGAAATAGAACTATTGTCATCCTGTAGCTGCTAAATTGTCATCCAATCTAGAAAACCCTGTCGTATGAGTCTCTAGTTTTGTCAAAACAGAACAGTCAAACTTGCCTAAAAATAGTCTGTAGTGAACATAATACTGGTTATCAAATTTTTCTGAGAATAAATAGATCAAGACAGTGTACCTCTACCATTTGTGTTGCACGATTTGGTCGATCATCTTTCAGCTAGTTCAATCAACTACCTATCAAATTTTAGTCACTTAGATAACATCTTATACAGGATAGATCATTCCTGAAACTAGAGTGAATCTTACACTACTCTTAGAATCAACTTAGATAAACATCTTAGATAGGATAGATCATTCCTAAAATCAGACTAAATCTCAGTTGTTTCTCCTAAACAATACTCTAAACAGAACAAACTAGTTCTGAAATTGATCTTGACCTCTGCATCACAAACAACTTTAGGTCACACAAATCCATAAAGATGCCTATTCAAACCAAGATTTCTCATAAGAAACAAGCCAAATGAAAAGAACAAACCTTCACCTATCAAGATAATCCATTCTATGTGAAGGATCCACTCACTGACATGTCATCGTCATCAGGCGGACCAGTTTTTGATGAACCTAAATCTCCCACTATACATGAGACAGAACACAATGATGGAAACAAAAATGACCAGAATGTTCCTGAAAATCATAATGACTCCACATCATCAAGTGAGATTGATGAAGACACTGAACCTCCAGAAAAAGAAATCCTTGACTGTCAAAAGGACAAAGGCTTTAGAAAAATGATGAAAGTTATCATGAACTGAGAAAAAGAAGACTACTTAGAACTAGCGAAACAAGGCACCAAACTTCCTATTGGATATGATGTTCAAACACTTGTTACTAAAAAGGAAGACTCACCTATACTCAAGGTACACAAAAAATTACTAGCTTTGTGGATGGAGGTCACAGAACTGAAGAATAAGGACAAGTCCCCAAAATAATATTCTCTGGAAACAATATGTCCCTTTCCATTTGACAAGAATCTACACATGCCTCCATTTCCTCTATGAGTGGAAATCCCAAAATTTGACAAGTATGATGATACCTCAGATCCTCAAGATCATGTTAGGGAATTTAGTGCTGCTTGTATGGAGTTCATGCACAATCAAACATACCTCATGCGTCTCTTCCCAAGGAGTTTAGGGGGTCAAGCAATGGAATGGTTCTCAAGTCTACCCAAAGGAATAAAAACATTTGAAGAACTATTCCAACTATTTTTACAACAATACTCATACAACATTCAACATCCTGTGACTATGATCGATCTTTGTAATACTCAACAAAAAATAGGGGAACCTCTTCTTACTTTCCTCCAACGCTAGAGAAAGATGTTCTCTAGGTATCCACGACCTATCCCAGACTCTGAGAAAATGGATAAATTTGTCAATAACTTGGTCCCCAAACTAAAATATAGTATACAAATGCAAGTACACCCATCATTTAACAAAATGGTAGATAATGTCATTCGAATGGAAGATGTGCCCATAAAGAAAGGAGATATCATGCCTTGGAAAGAAACACAAACGAGATCTAGCTCTAAAGAGAAGAACAAGTATTGGAAATTTGCCAAAGACAACAACAAGAATGTTGTTAATGATGGAGTAGTAGATGCTATCAAAACCAACTCAAAATCCACAATATTCAACTTGGCTAGTGGTACACAAGCACTTAAAGTTGCTGAGATTGCAGCAGAGAATCTGCCAAAGAAAACAAAGGAATGGTTTAAAGAAAAGCCTTGGCTTTCCAAACCTAAGCTTGATTTTACTCCTCTTGAAGAATCATATGAATCCACTTTCAAAACTCTATTGGCAAACAACTTGATAATGCTACTAGATAACTCCAGACCATATGATCCAGAAGTCAAACCAAGATGGTGGAGAGAAAATGAATACTGTGACTTCCATCGGAATAAGGGTCATAACATAAACAATTGCATGAAGCTAAAACATGAGATTCAAGATCTCATAGATGCTAGTAAAGTTGTTGTTGGGAATCATCCAACCAATGCTGATCATAAAGCATTTAAGGACCCTTTGCCTATTTACGAACAAGGTGATTCCTCAAAGACCAAAGGAGGTGCCAAAGTAAATTATACTTATGCCAGCCAGGACAACGTTATCAACATGATTGATCTTTCACACTTGGAATATTGCAATGTGATTATAGTTCAAGATAAACCAAATGAATCATGATATGCAAGAGCTCTGACCCGATCTCAAAAGAAAGTCACTCTCCAAGGAGCTAGTTCTTCCACTTTGGCTTAAGAAACATCAAACCCAACAACCTTGCCAAACAAACAAAAAGAATCAACCTTGGAAAAGTTTAAAAGGTTAACTTCATCATCACCCTCCAAATACAGCATAGTTGAACAGTTAAAAAGGAAAAATGCTCAAATTTCAATTTTTGAATTGTTACAACTCTCATCTGCTCACAAGGAAATCCTAGACAAAGCATTTCTCACTACCAACATTCCAAAAGATTTAGACATTGATCGGTTTCAGTCTATGGTGGGTCATCTGACTTCACCTCACTATTTGACCTTCTTTGAAGAAGATGACAATTCATTAAATCATCCACATAACTAGCCATTGCATATTTAATCCATGATCCATAAACACAGAGTCAAACGTGTTTTGATAAATGGAGGCATGGGGTTGAATATCTATACTTATCATCTGCTTACACAACTAGGATTCTCTAAAAATGTCATTGATCCTAGTAGGAAAATAACAATTAAAGCCTATGATGAGGAAGAGAGGACCTCCAAAGGTCTGGTATCATTACCAATCAGAGTGGGACCAATAGAGAGAGATGTCCTTTTCGAGGTTCTTGATATTCCATTGTCATACAATATTTTACTGGGCGGGCCGTGGATTCATGAAATGAAGGCAATATCGTCAACATATCATCAATGCTTAAATTTTCCTTATAACGGAGCTGAAGTCAATATTCCTATCGATACAAATGTCATCTGTAATGCATTGACAAAAGGTGTAGATACTTTTGTACCTCATAATAGGGCAGCCTCTCCAAATGAAGATCCAGAAACACTGATGAAAGACTTAGAAAAGAGATTGAAGATTACAGATACCAGCATGGATGGCTACAAGATAGAATCGGTACTATCATTAGTTTCTCTCCCTCCATCACCAAAATAGTTGGGCAAGCCATCAGAGGCTATGAGAACACAAACTTCAGCTCTGAATACCATATATGATTGTCTCTTTGTACAGTCTTCTACCTCCTTGGCCGATGAAATAGAAGAGGATGTTGTGCTTAACTGGCTCTTTAAGGAGGATAGTCAAAATGAGGAGGTACGACGCTATGAGATTTACTCAAACCAATATGGTCCTGGCTATAAAATGATTCAATGTATGGGATACTCAGGTATTGGTCCTCTGGGAAAACAAAAAGAAGGTATTACTGAACCAATTCAGCTACAAACCAAATCCACAAATGATAAGGTTGGACTAGGATACAATTCGAAAAAGACATCAAACTAAAAACATGTTTCTAAGTCTAAGTTCCTGAAAAAGATATCGCCTTTAACATTACATGAAGCAGACACTCAACAAACAAAAGTAGAGTGTAGAAAAGAGGAATCAGTAGTCAAGAAAGAAGAAATAGTTAGTGCTCAAGCTTCGATGATATCAGCTATGATAATACAAGAAGTTGAGGTTCCTGAGGATATAAGAGATGAAGTGGTAAGAATCAAAGAATTATTTGCACCATTAAAAGTTCCAGTCACATATACTGGCAGGAAACAAGTAGATGATTCTAAGACTAACTCAAATGAGTATGAACGGGGTCCTGACTATCTTTCAGACACATCCACTACAGAAACTCTAGAAGAGTCTAATGGTGTCATAAATGATACTCAAGAGCTGATGCGCATAAAACTAGAGAAGGAAATACAAGAAATTAGACAAAAGAGACAAGCAAATTATGAACAGGGATTGAAAGAAGGAAGAATACCAGAAAGCTTCTCATCTATGTGCCCTTATCCTAAAACAGAACAAATTAGGTATAGCACTACACAGGAAGAGTTGGAAGCTACAGAACAAGAACCAGTTATCAATCCAGAAGAAGCTGAATGGAGTAGATGACAAAAAATCATTGAAACAATAAGATCATGTCAACAGGTGTGTCAGATACAAATGACAAATGAACCACAACATGAAGGAACTTGTAGCATTAAAGATGTCGGTATTGATACCATACATATTCTTACTAAATCACCTGAAAGAGCCTTGGAAACTTTATCTGATGACTCTGATGACAGTCCCATTCATGATGATACAAACAATGAAAAGCTGCCTACTAGTCTTATTGTTGTTAAACCATGCTATGAAGTCCAGTCTAGCATAGTAAATGACATTACGAGTATGTCTATTGGATTAGATTGATTAAATATTAATGTGAACTTTAATAATCATGTTCTGACTCTTCCTGGTCTCGAGACACTTACACAAGGTATCATTCTGGAACTTGACTTCTCGATCCGCAGCTATGATAACAATACTGTGAACGCTTGTGAACCTATCCAAAATTTATCCTTAGTACATCCCGAATTGATTGACTGTACTGTACAGAACCAACCCATGAATATACCTACTTTTTCCAATGACTATACATTATCCTATTATCTCAATGTAGTCAAACCTATAGACTCTTCCACCAGTGAATAGAGTGAAAATATGACTGAAGCGGATATAAAGTATCTTAGTCGCAAAAACGGGAAAAATAAAAATAAAAGATCTGATGGCGAAAACCACATTGTGGCGGTGTCAAAATCTAAAAAAGAGAAAATAAAGGACGTACCTAAAGGCAAAAACCTCTCTGAGGTGCCTAAAGGTGAGATACTTGATATATTGCCAAGTCATTTTTAGGAAAGGTCCTCCATATTGGTCGAGCCAACTCAACCAGTGAACATTGGGAGTCAAGAGACACCGCATATCATTCATGTAGCTCAATCAGTATCTGTAGAAGAATTGAAAGAGTTCACTCAGCTATTCTTAGAAAAGAAAATAAACTTTGCATGGACGTACTCTAATATGTCGGGCTTGGATCCTGATCTCATTATGCACCATCTTTCAATCACACCAGGAGTAAAACCAGTTAAGCAAAAACTTCGTAAGATGCACCCACATGTAGTGTTATTGGTCAAGGTTGAACTAGAAAAAATACTCAAAGATGGATTCATTAGAGCTATAGATTATGCCAAATGGATTTCAAACATAGTACCAGTGTCAAAGGTAGACAAATCTATCAAAGTTTGCATAGACTTCAGAGATTTTAACAAAGCATGTCTGAAAGATGACTTTCCATTACCAAATATTGATATGATAGTTGACATGACTGCTGGGTACGAAATGTACTCACTAATGGATGGATTCTCTGGATATAATCAAATCAAAATAGCTCCTGGAGATCAAGAAAAGACAGCTTTCACCTATGCTTGGGGAACCTTTTGCTGGAACGTTATGCCATTTGGGCTAAAGAACGTAGGGGCAACCTATCAAAGAGAAGTTACAACTATCTTTCATGACATGATGCATAAGAATATGGAAGATTATGTTGATGACACCTTAGTGAAAACTATGAAAAGATCAATGCATATTCAAGAGTTAGGTCCTATACTTGACAGAATGGAAAAATTCAAGCTCTGATTAAATCCAAAGAAGTGTGCATTCAGAGAGATATCTGGTAAATTACTTGGCTACATCATTTCAAAGAAGGGAATCAAGGTTGATCCTGAGAAGTTCCAATCTATAATGGAAATGCTACCTCCTAAGAACATTATTCAAATGAGAAGTCTACAGGGACATCTCCAATCCATTAGAAGATTCATTTCTCAACTAGCAGACAAAGCTCAACCTTTCACAAAGGTATTGAGAAAAGGAATGATATACAATTGGGATCAACAGTGTGAACAACATCTTCAACAAATAAAAGAGTACCTATCGAATCCACCGATATTGATGCCACCTATTCAGGGTAAACCATTAATATTATATATATCAACAACGGATTCATCACTGGGGGCACTTTTGGCGCAACAGGATGACAACAAAAAGGAAAGAGCTATTTATTACATCAGCAGGACATTGGTGTCTTATGAAATGAACTACTGTATAATAGAAAAAGCATGCTTGGCATTAGTCTTTGCATCACAAAAACTAAGACACTACATGCTAGCACATTCAGTCAAGCTAGTGGCCAAAATCGATCCACTCAAGTATCTTCTTAATAAAGCAACACTCACCAGAAGATTGGCGAAATGGGTCATATGATCCTTACAGAGTTTGACTTTGAATATGTGGAATGAAAAGCCATAAAAGGACATGTAATTGTTATCAACTTTCTGAAGCTCCACTTGAGGATACTCAACCACTACACATCGAGTTCCCAGATGAATCAATAATGCATCTTACTCAACAACCCTGGAAGATGTTCTTTGATGGTTCCTTTACTCAAAATGGCTCAAGTGTTGGCATACTATTCATTACTCCTTAGAAGTATTCAATTCCAAAGTCTTATAAGATTCTATTCCCTTGCACAAACAACATTGTAGAATATGAAGCTTTGGTGAATGGGATAAAACTAGCTATTGAATGGAAGGTGGCTAAATTACATATCTATGGAGATTCTCAATTGGTTATCAATCAGATCAATGATACATATCAAACTCGAGATGAGAAATTGATGCCTTACAAGAGGAAGGTGGATGATCTCAAGAAGTAATTTGTTTTTGTATCATTCCAATAGATTCCTAGATCAACGAATAGAGCAGCAGATGCTATGGCCACCTTGGAATCTATACCTGAGTTACAGGAGTCCAATTTTTGCTTTGATTTCCTGGTGGAAGAGTTATATTACCCCACTTATGACTCTCCTAAGACCCAAATAGTCTGTTCTATTATTGGACATGACTCATCCCGATACAACCACATCTATTCCTATCTATGTGATCAAATTATCCCTGAAAACCTTACTCATAATGAAAAAAGAAACCTAACTCAAAACACTTCACGGTATGTTATCATAGCTAATGATTTATTTAGATGAGGTTTGGATGGTACATTGCTTAGATGTCTAGAAACTGAAGAATCTAAATGTGCATTATCAGAAGTCCATGAAGGTATTTGTGGATCTCATTCGAATGATTTTACTTTAGCTCAGAAACTATTACAGGCTGGCTACTACTGTCCAGATATGGAAAAAGATGACATAAAATTTGCTAAGACTTGTGAGAAATGTTAGCTTCATGGAAATCTCATGCATGCCCCGGCAAGGGATCTCATACCATTCATTACACACTGACCTTTTTCAGCAATGGGCCTTTGATCTCGTTGGTCAGATATATCCTGCATCATCCAACGGACATAAATTCATCTTAACTGCCATTGAGTATTTCACCAAGTGGGTAGAGGAGGTTCCTCTCATCAAAGTAACTAGTAAACAAGTCACCTTATTTATCCTAAACTATATAATTTGCAGGTATGGGATACCTTCATCCATCGTGACTGATAAAGGAGGACAGTTCAAGAATAAAGATCTGGATGAGCTTTGTGAGAAATTCAAAATAAAGCAACACTGGTCATCAGTATATTACCCTCAAGGTAATGGACAAGCCGAGGTGTCTAACAAAAACCTACTGACTATCTTGCACAGAACAGTGAACAAATCTGGGAAGGATTGACATCTGCAACTCAATCCTGCACTATGGGCTTACAAAACAAGTATCAGAACACCTACTAAGGCTACACCTTTCTCTTTGGTGTATGGGTCCGAAGTAGTATTACCTATTGAAGTAGAAATACCATCTCTAAGAGTTTCGTTGCAAGGTCTTGTTACTGATGAAGATCATAGAATATCTAGATTGCAAGAACTTGAATTGTTGGATGAGTGTCGACAAGTGGCATTTGATCATCTCAGAGTGTATCAGAAGAGAATGTCCAAAGGATATAACAAGAAAGTTCGACAAAGAGAATTTCAAGTTGGTGACCTAGTCTTGAGAGAGAATCCAAAAAATCAATAGTTTCGCAATAATAAAGGGAAGTTTGAACCCAACTGGCTAGGTCCTTACATTGTTACTGCAACATATGGCTTTGGTGCCTATCAACTCTCAAACTTGGAAGGAGAACAACTCCATAAACCAATTAACACCATCCACTTGAAGAAATTCTTTGCTTAGCATTCTCTGCTCGAGCAAACATGTACAGTTGAAAAAGTCCTGAAAAAAATCCTAAAAATTTGAAAAAGTCCTAAAAAAAGAAACAAAAAAAAATAGAAAAAAGAAAAAAGAAAAAAATATAAAGAGAGAAAATGCCCTAGTGAAAACCTGGTAAAAAGGTACCTTGGTAAAAAAAAAAGAATCTCTGCCAAGAAGGTGAAAACCTTGCAAACAGACGCCTCTTGTACTCAAGCGCTCTATCTATCAACACAACGTTGGCATTTCCCGCTTTCATGCATCTTTTACTTTCATTTGTACATATTTTTCTGTCACTTTCATGACATCCTGGTTCATTGGAACCCTCATGACTTGAAACTGATCAACGTCCTAGTCTTAGGTTACTTGATAGAGCACATTACATATCCTAAGCAGTGTCAACAAAGTCATTTTTCCGTCAGTGAAACTTGGTCATCCACTCCGAGTCAGTCACCTGTCTCCTAACTACCAAAGAGTTTTATCACTGAGTTCACAAGCAAAACAACATAACGAAAAACAATCACTAAACAGTTTGAGCTATGAATGAAAATTTTCTTTGTATGCTGTCTTTTATATTGATTTTTTATTATTGTCCCTCTGAGTAACTCAAGGAAGTCTATTGTGACTAAGAGGAGCAAGGACTGGGGACATAATATTTTCTTTGTTTTCTGCTTGTAGGAATGATCCCGATGATCTAGAAACATATAAATTAGCTAGGTGTCTGTGATAAGAGCCTTCACATCAAGGTGAAATCGCCTCACATACCTTGACTCCGCTTATTTGTATGCTACGGGGAGGTCCATATCATTTCTTTGTTTCTTTTGAGGGAATTTCTTTATGATGCAATTCGGGTCCCTGCGAAATTTGTCCAAGGATATGAATGAAAAAAGGGTCATTGCGGACAAAGATAATTAATATTGCACATTGAAAAAGAAAGGAACTCTAATCTGCGTGTTGTGTTCGTTATGCTCAGTGATGAATCTTAAGTATTTTAAATCCAGTGACTAGGTTTAGGTTGCATTTTGCATTTCATTCTGCATTTTTGTGAATTTAGAGTGATTTCGGTGTGATAATAATTTCTTTATCTTCAAAAGGAGAGCTGAAAGAATCATCATTTCTTATGCTAAGTGGTCTATTTATCATCATTTCTTCGATTGAGTACTTATGTTTTGAGATGTTTTAGCTGCATACATAACATTTCATATAGCTTCATACATTTCATTATTACTCATTTGCATTATCATTTATTTGCATATAAAAGAAACAAAAATATACATTCATAATCATTTGCATTACATACATGCATATTGAAAAGAAATGCATACATATAGAATAAAGCATATAAGAGACATCTCATAAGCGAATCAACACAAGTATGATTAAGTCAAATCGGATCTCGTATGTATATATATATATATCATGTCAGGTCCTCCATTTTCTTCGCAGAAGGCTTTTTGAATTTTCAAACTTGGAGGGTTAAAATGATTTGAAAATGACACTTTCGTCCCATATATAGCCTAAAACCTAATTTTTCAACTTGCTCCGATAGATATGAAAATTGTACCCTTAGCTAATTTGCTTGCTCTGATTCCATTTTCAGGATCAAAATCGAAATTCAAGATCATTTTGCTAGCCAATTTCACAATTTTGACCACTTAGCACTCTTTGCATCAAATGCTCATTCTTTCTTCAAATTGCGCTCAAATTTCAATGCTGAATCTTAATTCAATTTCAATTCTACACATCAACATTACAATCAACTCTACGTTCAATTTCTTATCGATCAATGCCAAATTTTCAAAAATTCCTCAAGATCAATTTATGCTCAAATAACTTATTTTCGCCACACAATTGCCTATAATCAATCCTTTGCTATCTTTCAATTTCGCTCCCGAGGGGGCATAATCACGACCTTATGACTTCACATCTCACAAGTCGAGAAAATTTTCAAATCTTCATCAAAAGTCAAGCAAAATATTTTCAATTAAAGAAAATCAATTCTTATTGCTAAAAAGGCATCTCACCTTCATCACTTCACATCAAGTTGAGATCTCTCGATCATCTGAATTGAATCAATTGCTAGGGGCATATCAGTTTCATCACTTCAAATCAAACTGATCTTTGTCTTTCATCTGAATTAATCTCTTAACGTTAATTAGTTTCATCGCTTTACATCAAGCTGATTATTCGTTCAAACTCAATCAAAAGTTTAAAGAGTTTCTTTGATCACACTCAATCTAAGCAGGTGTTCAGTATTCATTTCTTAATCAAGCTAAACAGTTCATTCTTCACTCGTCGTGTCTTGATCAATCAAGTTCAAGATCAATTTTTATCATCACTCACTGCATCTAAGTTCAATCAAGTTCTAGATCAGTAAGATCTGCTTCTTGATCAATCAAGTTTAAGTTCAGTATCATTTTGTTTTCTATTGTTCCTCAGTTCAATCAAGTTCGGGATCGGTATCACTTTAATCAAACTTCATTCAGCTTTGTCACTTTGAATCAAGCTAAACACCTTGCTTTTCATCTAGTTTGTGATCAATAAAGTTTAGAACTAGCATCTCCTAGACATCACACATTCTTTGAACCAACGCACTGCTCGCACATTAATTCAAAGAGGGACAAATGTAATACCCTAAAAATGGTCATCTAAACCATGGGCCCCTAATCTCGACAACATCACCAAGGTCCTAACCAAAGGCAATTAAATCAATCTTGAGCACATTATTAATTCTTCAATCATCAAATATCACATGGCAAATCAACTACTCAATATTAATTAAATATATATATATAATTAATTGAATCATTTCCAATAATATCATTTTGATCAATTATCCCATTTTAATTTATTAAATATCCTTGCATATTTAATTAATTAATATAAATTGCCATTTAATCATGCAAAAAGAATTAATTTATTACAAAAGATGAATTAATTTATTACAAAGAGTTGAATTGAAAATAAAACAAAAAGAATTGAATTGAGAGAGAAATCAAACTTGAGATATCATTTCTTTTTCTAAATTTAGAACTTGAAATCAGAAAAGCAATTTAATTGAATTATTGAATTATTCTTTAAAATTGGAACTCAAAGCTTTTCAGAAAAAGAGGTTCAGTTGCATTGAAAAGACTCTTTTCTTGAATAAATTAAAGAATTATCTATTTTTATCATATATGCATGGAATTAATTTATTATTATTTTCCAATGCAACTTGGACTTCTAATTTAAATGCATTTCAATTAAACTATAATTGGAATCTATCTCAAGGTTAACTGAACATGATTTCTCAATTATTTCAATTAATCCTAAATTAAGCTTTTTCATCATCTCTCTTGTGATTCTCTATAAATTTAGTCTTCATCTCTCATTCCAATCGACCCCAGAGATACTTGAGAATCTACCCCAGAGATTTTTGAGAACATGCTTGGAGATTATTATCACACTAATTTTGCTCTGGAGTCATTGAAGATTATTGTGCTTTTTAGATTATTTGCATCCATTTTACATCCATTATTGCTTGCATCCATTGTTTCTTGAATTGATTATTGCTTGAATTATTCATCCATCTTGCATCCATATAGTTAATATCATATAGATTAAATCCTTCATCTTGGTGTAGTCTAGTCACTGGTATTGCTTATAAAAATCTGAGAGCAATCTTATACTCGCATCTTTTAGAAGGCAATTAGTCGCTTTGTTATGGTTTATTACTTATTGATTATTGATTATTAACCATGCATATAATGACTTAATTGAAGTGATGTGCTTGTAGCTACAGGTTTACTTTTTCACACACACAGTGATCTTATTAGGTGGCAGACCTAATTGGTTTAGGCCTTAGGGTTTGTACAAATTGATGTAAGATCTCATTGTAGATTGTTGTAGTGAAATGTAATGTGCGAATAATATAATATCATTCAGAAAGGAGATTTGGTCGATCATTGAAGATCGAATTGGGTTTATGTAAGAGGTCAAAGGTCTTCGGTATTGAGCTTAATTGGGATTGTAATCGGGCATGGTAGATGCTATCTCTAGTAGTTCATTCTTCTGGGTTGTTGTCCAATTATATTGAGGTGGTTATAACCTCTCTGTAGTCAGTGAGACTCCTTTGTAATGAGAAGTACGCTCTAGGCAGTGTGCCTTCCTGCATGTGCAGGCCCCTCATTGTATCACATACTTTCTATAGAAGTATTATCTGACTGTGGGTAGGCTTCCCACTGTGATTTTACCTTTATCAAGTTTTCCACGTACAAATCATGGTGTTAAGTGGTATGGTCCATTGTGTTAATTATCTATTTCACTCTTAATTTTTATTGCTTATTGGTATCTATTTCTGCTATTACGGTATTCAATGTTTATGTGCTCTAGTTAAAGGTTATAAAGTGGTTTGATTAATATAATCTCTTGACAATTGATTCACCCCCCTCTCAATTTTCCACCAATTATTCTAACAATTGGTATCAGAGCTTTGGTCCTCTTTTGTTGAAGCTTAACCGCTTGAGGTAGATCCTATGGCAAATAATACTTCAAATCCACCGACAATTGTTTTTCAAAAGATAAATCCCTAAGCTTGATGGAATAAATTATGGGATATGGAAAATATGAATGGAGACTCATCTTAGATGTCAAGGAAAGGATATTTGGGAGATCACTAAGAAAGGATACACACCTTATGATTTGAAACTTGGCAATCTCAATCTTGCAGACTTGGACAAAAATATTGAAAATGATTGCAGAGCTAGAGAAGCCCTCTTGTGTGCACTCACTAATCAGCAAATCATGGGATTGACTGATAAATCATCTGCAAAGGTTATGTGGGATAAATTGTAAAATATGAATGAAGGTGACCCTACTATCAAATTTTATAAACTTGATGGTTAATGGGTAAGATATGAGAACTTGAAGGTGGAAGACAATGAAAGAATTGCTACATTTATGGAAAGAGTAAATGAATGGGAATTCAATATTGTGGAGGATCTCTGAGTGAATATGAAATAGTTTCTAAAGTTTTGAGATCCCTACCATTGACTTACAAGATGAAGGCTACTACAATTCATGAATTGAGAACAATGACAAACACTTCAGTTAACAGAGACATTCTGATTGGGAAATTATCTGCTTTTGAGCTTGAAGAATCTGGAACTTCTGGAGCTGCAAAATCTGAACCTTCTTTTCATGCATCATCATCTATAGGAAAAAGTCATTGGAAATCCCTATATGCAAAAGAATTGGAAGATATGAGGAAAGAGGATGAAGAATTTGAGTAACTTGAAGCCTTATTTGCTAGAAGAGTGCCTAAAGGACTGACAGGAAGTAAGTATGAAGGAAAATAACCTTTTAAATGTTTTGCATGTAACAAGATTGGTCATTTTGCATCTAGATGTCCTAAAAGGAATGCAAGATTTGAAGAAAGAGTTAAGAAATCATTTAAGCCTAATCTAAACAAATATAGATTTAAGAAAAACAAACAATGCTACATAGCAGTTGAGGAAGGAGTAAGTGATGATACAGAGGATGAACTGGTAGGAGAATCTGCTAGTGGATCCAGAAATGGAAAGGAATGGGTGTTCTATGCTTTAAATAAAGATGAACTAGAACCGGCTATCACAAATGAAGAAAAGGCCCTAGCAAAAAAAGTTGAAGACAAGGATGAATGGGTAATTGATAGTGGATGCTCACATCATATGACTGGAGATAAAAGAAAAATTTTGTCCCTGCAAGAATTCAATGACGGTCAAGTTAGATTTGGAGATGACAAAGCATGTATGATCAAAGGTAGAGGTATTATTTCTCTGGATGGTAAACATAATACTAATAATGTCTATTATGTAGAAGGTTTGAAGCATAATCTTTTAAGCGTTGGTCAATCGGTAGACAAGGAATTCCACCTTCAATTCAAAGATAGAAAATGCAAAATCATTAACAGAACTGGCATGGAGATTGCAACCGGTAGTCAAACTAGAGGTAATATATTTCACTTGAACACTGGTAATAAGACATGTTTGATTGCTCATATTGATGAGAGTTGCTTATGGCATAAGAGGTTGTGTCATGTTAATTTTGATTATATTGTTAAGATCAGTTCAACAAAGAAAGTTAGAGATATACCTAAGATTATAAAGCCTCATAATCCGGTATGTAATGAATGTCAATTGGGAAAGCAAGTTAGAACTTCTTTTAAGAGAATACATGATAAATCTAATGATGTGCTTGATTTGATTCATAAAGCTTTTGAGAAATTCAAGATCTTCAAAGAAAAGGTGGAAACACAAATTGGATTGAAAATAAAATGTCTAAGATCAGATCAAAGTAGTGAGTTCACTTCTCATGAATTTAACAATTATTGTGAGATAAACGAAATTAGGAGACAATTATCTGCACCTAGACTCCTCAGCAGAATGGAGTAGTGGAAAAGAAGAATAGAACCATTTTGGATGCAGCGAGAACCATGATGATGGAAGCCAAATTGCCTCACATCTATTGGAGAGAAGCAATGAGTACAATAGTCTAGACATTCAATAGAGTGTTAGGATAGCTAGTGAACAACTGAGAGGGGGGGGTAAATTAGTTGTTAACATATTATGAATTCTAATCCACAATATAACCTTAAACAAATCAAGTACTAGTAAAGCACAAACAGATGCTGATAGAAACTGATATCGGTAAACAATACAACTTAGCAATTAACCAGATAATCAATGCAAAGAAACCATACCACATAAAACCATGATTTGTACGTGGAAAACATGGAAAGGGAAAAACCATGGTGGGAATCCTACCCACAATCAAATGATACTTTGATAGAAAGTATGTGTTACAATGAGGGGCCTGCACTTGCAGGAAGGCACACTGCCTAGAGCATACTGCTCATTACAAAAGAGTCTCACTGACTACAGAGAGGCTACAACCTTCTCAAGATAAATGGACAACAATCCAATAGAGTGAACTGCTGGAAATAGCATCTACTATGCCTAATTACAATCCTGGTTAAGCTCAATGCCAGAGGACTAAATCCTCTTCTGAATCCAATCCAATCACCAATGATCAATCAACTCCTTTTCTTGAATGATATTACAATATTCACACATTACATTCCTTGAACATGACCTTTCCAATAACCATGATACTTTTACAAAGAGTTTCTACCACTTATTTATACAAACCCTAAGGCCTAAACCAATTAGGTTGGCCACCTAAAGATATTACATTAAGATCATTACATAATTCCTTATTAGAATGATATGCCATGTTGACTTAAGACCAAAACAATAATAACAAATCCATAAAATGTCTCAAATCATCCAGGTAATGTGTAGAGTACACACTAGCATGATATCAGTCCATAACCTAGATAGGTAACAGACCTATTCTAGGTCCACCACGCCAAAGCAATATCTTCAAGAAGTTGAAGCATGATCAATGAACATCTTCAGCATCCTGAAATCCTTGAAGAAGCTGCACCAACACCAATTGTGCATCTTGTCATAATTCCTTAATGAAAGCTCTATCGGTAAAGCCTTAAATCAATGTTGGTAAGGGTTTACCAAAGTGTATGATAACATCCAATTACCAAGCCAATACCAACCGACCAAAACATGCTCATGGAGCATATAACTCATGAAATCCAATATACTTCACTGATCCAAACATGTCGGAAGTGTCCAACAGATAATCTCTTTTGTTGGTAACACTAGATCTTATATTGGTAACCTGTTTGTCGGTAACCATCCATATCAGCCAGTGTAAATTTGTCTACTGGTAACAACTAGTATTGGCATCAATGACAAAACATCAATGCCACACATAATCAATTCATCCATAATGCCAACAATCTCCCCCTTTGACATTGATTGCAACACTAGATGTGAAAACACATCTAAGTACCAAGAGATGCCAAATAAGTCTCCCCTATGGAAGACAACCAACAATCAATAGCTCTCCCCCAGCAAATGATATCTCTGTAAGGCTCTAAACAAATCTCTCTCCCCAATGTATACAACTTTTCTTTTATTTTCACATTAATATCCCTCCCCCTTTGACATCAATACCAGAAACCTGACAAAAATATCAAAGCAATGATATAAACCTTTGAATTTCAAAGCTGACTACTCCCCTTGAGTAGTGCACCACTCATCAGTGCTAGAATGAATAATGTTTATAATAATACATGTCAGAATGATGACAAACTTCATCAATCAAGTCTCTGTCGGAGGGGCAAAAACCCCTAACCTATCTCTCAAGTATTCAAATGATTCCTTAGATAGTGGTTTGGTGAATATGTGTGCAATTTGTTCTTTAGTGTTCACATAAACCAATTTGACTTCCTTTGCTTCTACCTTGTCCTTTAGAAAGTTATACTTTATTGAAATACGCTTAATCTTAGAGTGAAATACAAGATTCTTAGACATGTCAATAGCTGCAGAGTTATCATAGTAGATAACTACTAGTTCACTACAATTTACCCTGATATCCTTCAACATTTGCTTCATCCACAAAACTTGAGTGCAATTAGTTGTTGCTGCAACATACTTAGCTTCTGCAGTAGATAAATAAATGCATGACTATTTTTTGCTTATCCATGAAACCAATTTCTTTCCAAGAAAGAAATCTCCAGCAGAACTGCTCTTCTTGTCATCAGTATCACCTACCCAATCTGAGTCAGTATATGTACATAAAGTGAAATCACCATTTCTGGAATACCATAAACCATATTCTATTGTTTCTTGCAAATACCAAAATATCCTCTTTATTGCACATTCATGATTTTCTTTAGGATAACTTTGATATCTTGAAACAATACTTACTGCATTCATAATATCAGGTCTAGTCTGAGTTAGACATAACAGACCACCAATCATAGATTTATACCTTGTCAGATTTACCGATGAAGAATTTACCTTGATAGATAATTTCTCACTTGTAGCCATAGGAGTACTTACCGGTTTGGAATTCTCCATACCAAAATTTTTCAACAATTCCCTCAGTTACTTAGTTTGACAGATAAAAGTGCCTTTGTCAGTTTGAGTAATCTCAAACCTAAGAAAAATTTATCTCACCAATCATGGACATTTCAAATTCATTTTTCATGTTGTTAGCAAATTCCATGCACAGTTTATCTTCTCCAAAAATGATATCATCAACAAAAACTTCAATAATCAGAATATCATTATCAGTGATCTTATAATATAGATTACTATCAACATTGCCTTTAGTAAAACCAAGCTTCAAAAGATATTTATCCAACCTTGCATACCAATCTCTAGGAGCCTGTTTCAAACCATATAAATCTTTCTTTAATCTGCAAACCATGTCTTTGTCATCTATCAGTGAAAATCCATTAGGTTTCTCAATGTAAACTTTTTTCTCAAGATCACCATTAAAAAATACACATTTGACATCCATTTGATAAACCTTATACTTCTTATAAGTTGCATAGGTAAGAAATAGTCTAACAGCTTCAATTCTAGCTATAGGTGCAAATGTCTAACCATAATGAATTCCTTCCATTTGAGAATATCCTTTACAAACAAATATAGCCTTATTCCTTACAACTTGACCATCTTCATTTAGTTTATTTCTAAAAACCCATTTAAATCCAATAACATTCTTATTTTTAGGTCGGGGAACTAAAGACTAAGTTTCATTCTTTTCTATTTGATCTAATTCATCTTCCATAGCCTTTAACCAATGTTTATCCTTACAAGACTCAATTACAGTTGCTGGTTCAATTTTAGAAATAAGACACACCTCTTCATTTGCCAATTTTCTTCTTTTCATTACTCCCTTGTTTCTATCTCTAATAATTTTATCTTCAGAATGATTTAATCTTACATACTTACGTGTATTTTGAACTTCAAGTTCACCACTTTGATCATCAATCACAGTTGATTTTTCAGACTGTGTCAGTGTAACTATTTCAGCTTCTTGTACCAGTTGAGGCATTGTTGGTTCTGTTATGATCTTTTTCACTACGGGATTCTTGTCATATGATATAGAATAATTTATGTACTGTTCATCCACTTTCACATTAACACTTTCCACTATTTTCCACAATCTTTTGTTATAAAATCTATATGATTTGCTTTGAATTTAATAACCAAGAAATATCCCTTCATCACATCTAGGATCAAACTTTCCAATTGAATCATCTCTTTTGATATAACATTTACTTCCAAAAATTATGAAATACTTAACAGTAGGTGTATGTCCAAATCATAATTCATAAGGGGCCTTACCGGTTTCACCTTTGATGTGAACTCTGTTGAATGTGTAGAATGTTGTACTCACTTCTTCTCTCCAGTAGATATGAGGCAATTTGGCTTCCATCATCACAAATCTAGTTGCATCCAAAATAGTTTTGTTCTTCCTTTCAACTACTCTATTTTGCTGAGGAGTCCTAGGTGTAGATAGTTGTCTCCGGATTCCATTTGTCTCACAATAGTTGTTAAATTCATGAGAAGTAAACTCACCGCCATGATCTGATCTTAGACATTTAATTTTCAATCTAGTTTATGTTTCAACCTTCGCTTTAAAGATCTTGAATTTCTCAAAAGCTTCAGACTTCTCCCTTAGAAAAGTCACCCACATCATTCTAGAATAGTCATCAATAATCAACATGAAATACCTATCATCTTGAAAGCTTCTAGTCCTTGTTGGACCACATAAGTCAATGTGAATAAAATCAAGTACATCATTAGATTTATCATGTATTCTCGTAAAAGAACTTCTGACTTTCTTACCCAACTGACATTCTTTACATACCAGATTATGAGGCTTCATAATCTTAGGTATATCTCTAACTGCCTTAGTTGAACTGATCTTAACAATACAATCAAAATTAACACGACACAACCTCATATGCCATAGCCAACTCTCATCAATATGAGCAATAAAACATGTCTTATTACCAGTGTTCTGGTGAAAGATGGTACTTCCTCTCTGAATACCGGTTGCAATCTCCAAACCATTTTTGTTAATGATTTTGCATTTTATATCTTTAAACTGAAGTTGAAAACCCTTATTAACTAATTGACCAACACTCAAAAGATTATGCCTTAAAACTTCTACATAATAGACATTATCAGTGTTATGCTTGCCATCTAAAGAAATAATACCTCTACCTTTGATCATAAATGCCTTGTCATCTCCAAATCTGACTTGACCACCATTGTATTCTTGCAAGGACAAATTTTTTCTTTTATCTCCAGTCATATATTGTGAGCATCCACTATCAATTACCCATTCATTCTTATCTTCATTTTTTATAGCCAGTTCAGGTTCATCTTCCTTTAAAGCATATAACACCCATTCTTTTCCATTGTTAGATTCACTACCAAAGTCTTCTGTTGGATCATCTCTAGAGTCATTTGTTACTCCTTCCTCATCTGCTATGTAGCATTGTTTGTTTTTATTGAATCTATATCTATTTGGGTTAGGCTTAATAGTTTTCTTAACTCTTTTCTCAAACCTAGCATTCCTTTCAGGACATCTAGATGTGAAATGACCAATCTTATTACATGAAAAACATTTAAAAGGTGATTTTCCTTCATACTTACTTCCAATTGGACATTTAGGTACTCTTCTAGCAAATAAGGCTTCAAGTTGTTCAAGCTCTTCATCTTCTTTCCTCATGTCTTCCAGTTCTTTTGCATATAGGGCTTTCCAATCACTTTTGCCAGTAGATGTTGATGATGATGCATGAAAAGAAGGTTCAGACTTTACAACTCCAGAAGATCCAAATTCTTCAAGCTCAAAAGTAGATAATTTCCCAATTAGAATATCTCAGTTGACTGAAGTGTTTGCCATTGTTCTTAGCTCATTAATTGTAGTTGCCTTCATCTTGTAAGTCAATAGAAGGGCTCTCAAGACTTTGGAAACTATTTCATCTTCACTTAGAAATCCTCCACAATATTGAATTCCCATAACAATCTCATTTACTCTTTCCATAAACACAACAATTCTTTCATTGTCTTTTATTTTCAATTTTTCATACCTTACCCGGTAACCATCAAGTTTAGCAATTTTGACAGTAGGGTCACCTTCATTTAGAGTTTGCAATTTGTCCCATATAACCTTAGCTGATGATTTTTCAGTCAATCCCATAATCTACTGATCAGTAAGTGCACATAAGAGGGCTTCTCTAGCTCTGCAATTTTCAATATTCTTGTCTAGGTCTGCAAGAGCAGGATTGTCGGATGCTAGATCATAAGGTGTGTATCCTTTCTCAATGATCTCCCAAATATCCTTGCCAAGACATCTAAGATGAGTCTCCATTCAAATTTTCCATATCCCATAATTTGTTCCATCAAGCTTAGGAATTTCTCTTCTGAAAATAGTTGTCAGTGGATTAAAAGTGTTAGTTGCCATAGGATCTACCTCAAGCGGTTAAGCTTCTGCAAAAGAGGACCAAAGCTCTTATACCAGTTGTTAGGATAATTGGTGAACAACTAAGAGGGGAGGGGTGAATCAATTGTTAACAGATTATGACTTTTAATCCACAATATAACCTTAAACAGATCAAGTACCGGTAAAGCACAAACAGATGCCGGTAGAAACAAATACCAATAAACAATACAACTTAGCAATTAACCAAATAATCAATGCAAAGAAACCATACCACATAACACCATGATTTGTATGTGGAAAACCTAGAAAGGGAAAAACCATGGTGGGAAGCCTACCCACATTCATATGATACTTCTACAAAAAGTATGTTACAATGAGGAGCCTGCACTTGCAGGAAGGCACACTGCCTAGAGCGTACTGCTCATTAAAAAAGAGTCTCACTGACTATAGAGAGGCTACAACCTTCTCAAGATAAATGGACAACAATCCAATAGAGTGATCTGCTGGAAATAGCACCTACTATGCCTGATTACAGTCTCAGTTAAGCTCAATGTCGGAGGACTAAATCCTCTTCTGAATCCAATCCGATCACCAATGATCGATCAACTCCTCTGCTTGAATGATATTACAATATTCACACATTACATTCCTTGACCATGACCTTTCCAATAAGCATGATACTTTTACAAAGAGTTTTAACCACTTATTTATACAAACCTTAAGGCCTAAACCAATTAGGTTGGCCACCTAAAGATATTACATTAAGATCATTACATAATTCCTTATTACAATGATATGCCATGTCGGCTTAAGACCAAAACAATAATAAAAAATCCATAAAACATCTTGAATCATCCAGGTAACATGTAGAGTACACGCTAGCATGATATCGGTCCATAACCTAGATAGGTACTGGACCTATTCTGGGTCCACCATGCCAAAGCAATGTCTTCACGTAGTTAAAGCATGATCAACGAACATCTTCAACATCCTGAAATCCTCAAAGAAGCTGCACCAACACCAATCATGCATCCTGTCATGATTCCTTAGTGAAAGCTCTACTTGTAAAGCCTTAAACCAGTGTCGGTAAGGGTTTAATAGAGTGTATGATAACATCCAATTACCAAGCCAATACCAACTAACCAAAACATGCCCATAGAGCATATAACTCATGAAATCCAATATACTTCACTAATCCAAACATGTCGGAAGTGTCCAACAAATAATTTCTTCTGCCGGTAACACTAGATCTTATACTGGTAACCTTTCTACTGGTAACCATCCATATTAGCCAATGTAAATCTATTTGCTGGTAATAGCTAGTGTTGACATCAATGACAAAACATCAATGCCACACATAATCAACTCATCCATAATGCCAACATAGAGTTCATGTCAAAGGTGAAACTGGTAAGACTCCTTATGAATTATGGTTTGGACATACACCTACTATTAAGTATTTCAAAAATTTTGGAAGTAAATGTTATATCAAAAGGGATAATTCAATTGGGAAGTTTGATCCTAGATGCGATGAAGGGATATTTCTTGGATATTCAATTCATAGAAAAGCATATAGATGTTATAACAAAAGATTGCAGAAAAATGTGGAGAGCGCAAATGTGAAAGTGGATGAGCAATACAAAGATCAATCTATATCATATGACAGAGAACTGGCAGTGGAAATGATCGTAACTGAACTGACAATTCCTCAACTGATACAAGACACTAAGACAATTACACCGGTACAATCAGAAAATCCAACTGTGACTAACGATCAGAACAGTGAACCTGGAGTTCATAAGACACCAAGGTATTTAAGGTTAAATCATTTTGAAGATCAAATCATTGGAGATAGGAACAAGGGTGTTATGACAAGAAGAAGACTGACAAATGAAGAAGTATGTCTTATTTCTCAAGTTGAACTGACATCTGTTATTGAAGCTTGTAAAGATAAAACATTGGTTAAAGGCTATGGAAGATGAATTAGATCAGATAGAGAAGAATGAGACTTGGACTTTAGTTCCCCGACCTAAAATTAAGGATGTTATTGGAACTAAATGGGTTTTTAGAAATAAAATAAATGAGGATGGTCAAGTTGTAAGAAACAAGGCTAGACTAGTTTGTAAAGGATTTTCTCAAATGGAAGAAATTGATTATGGTTAGACATTTGCACCTGTAGCTAGAATTGAAGTTGTTAGACTATTTCTTTCCTATGCAAAATACAAGAACTATAAGATCTATCAAATGGATATTAAATGTGCATTTTTGAATGGTGAACTTGAGGAAGAAGTATACATTGAGCAGCCTGATGGATTTTCACTGACAGATGACAAAGGTATGGTTTGTAGGTTAAGGAAAGCATTATATGGATTGAAACAAGCTCCTAGAGCTTGGTATGCAAGGTTGGATAAATATATTTTGAAGCTTGGTTTTACTAAAGGTAGTGCCGACAGTAATTTATATTATAATATCACTGATGATGAATTTCTGATTATTGAAGTATTTGTTGATGATATCATTTTTGGAGGTGAAGACAAATTGTGCATGGAATTCTCTAATAATATGAAGGATGAATTTGAAATTTCTATGATTGGTGAAATGAGATGTAGATTACTCAAACTGACAAAGGCATTTTTATCTATCAAACTAAGTATTTAAGGGAATTTTTGAAGAAGTTTGGTATGGATAATTCCAAACCGCTAAGTACTCCTATGGTGACAAGTGGGAATTATCTATCAAAGAAACATCTGCACCAATAAATTCGACAAGGTATAAGTCTATGATTGGTGGCTTGTTATATCTAACTCAGACTAGACCAGGTATTATGAATGTAGTAAGTATTGTTTCAAGATATCAAAGTAATCCTAAAGAAAATCATGAATGTGCAGTAAAGAGGATATTCTGATATTTGCAAGGAGCAACAGAATATGGCTTATGGTATTCTAGAGATGATAACTTCACTTTATGTGCATATACAGATTTAGATTGGGCAGGAGATACTGATAATAGGAAGAGATCTTCTAGTGGAGATTTCTTTCTTGGAAAGAAATGGGTTTCATGGATCAACAAAAAATAGTCATGCATTTCTTTATCTATTGCAAAAGTTGAATATGTTGCAGCAACAACTAATTGTACACAAGTCTTGATGATGAAGCAAATGTTGAAGGATATCAAGGTAAATTGTAGTGAGCCGGTAGTTATCTATTGTGATAACTTTGCAACTATTGACATGTCTAAGAATCTGGTATTTCACTCTAAGACTAAGCACATATCAATAAAATTTAACTTTTCAAAGGATAAGGTGGAAGAAAAGGAAGTCAAATTGGTTTATGTGAATGCTAAAGAATAGATTGCAGATATATTCACTAAACCATTGTCTAAGGAATCATTTGAGTATTTGAGAGAAAAGTTAGGGGTATCTACCCCTCTGACAGAAACTTAACTGATGGAGCAGTGCATCGGTCTGATATGCATCATCAACATTATTATTTGCTTCGGATTGATGTAGTGGTGTTACTACTTAGGGGGAGTAGTCAGCTTTGAGATTCACAAAATTTTGATATCTATATAATATCTTTGGCATTGATGTCAAAGGGGGAGAGTTATATGTGAAAAATAATAATTTTTATGAGAGAGATTCAAATTAGATTTAGATTGGACTGCACTCCTCAGGGGGAGTTGCTGGGATTTTTCAGTTTTTCATTGTTATATCTTCTATGAGAAATGTTTGGCATTTCTTGGCACTTAGATATTTTCTTTTTCACATCTAATGTTGCCATCAATGCCAAAGGGGGAGATTGTTGGCAATATGAAGGAATTGATTATGTGTTGCATTGATGTTTTGTCATTGATGTCAGCACTAGCTGTTATTATTGGTTTTCAGCAAACAGGTTTTGGTTACTGACAGAAGATCTAGTGCTATCGGCAGAAGGGACTATTAGTTGGACACTACTGACATGTTTGGATCAATGGAGTATGTTTGGTTTGATGTGTTACATGTTTCTAGAGCATGTTTTGGTTAGTTGGTATTGACTTGGTGATCAAATGCTATCATACACTCTAGTAAGCCTATACCGGTAAGGTTTTAAAGTTTTACCGAAAGAGCTTTTACTGAGAATCTTTGACAGGATGCATAAGTAGTGATTGTGCAGCTTCTAGATGGAATTCAGGATGCTAAAGATGATCTTTGATCATGCCTCAACTGATTGGAGACATCGCTTTGGTATGGTGGACCTAGATTTGGTCTGGCACCTATCTAGGTTATGGACCGGTATCATGTAACGTGTTCTCTATACGTTACCGAGATGATTTATGGATTGGTTAATGTTGTTTTGGTCTAGAGATGACATGGCATATCACTGTAATGTGGATATATGTAATGATCTTATTAGGTGGCCGACCTAATTAGTTTAGGCCTTAGGGTTTGTATAAATTGATGTAAGATCTCATTGTAAATCGTTGTAGTGAAATATAATGTGCGAATAATATAATATCATTCAGGTAGGAGATTTGATCAATCATTGAAGATCAAATTGGGTTTATGTAAGAGGTCAAAGGCCTCCGGTATTGGGCTTAATCGCGACTGTAATAAGGCATGGTAGATGCTATCTCTGGCAGTTCATTCTTCTAGATTATTGTCCAATTATATTGAGGTGGTTATAAGCTCTCTGTAGTCAGTGAGACTCCTTTGTAATGAGTAGTACGCTCTAGGCAGTGTGCTTTCTTGCATGTGTAGGCCCCTCATTGTATCACATACTTTCTATAGAAGTATTATCTGACTGTGGGTAGGCTTCCCACCATGGTTTTTCCCTTTACCATGTTTTTTACGTACAAATCATGGTGTTATGTGGTATGGTCGCATTGTGTTAATTATTTGTTTTACTCTTAAGTTTTATTTCTTATTGGTATTTTTTTCTGCTATTCCGTTATTCAATGTTTATGTGTTTCAGTTAAGTGCTTCGGTTAAAAGTTATAAAGTGGTTTGATTAATATAATATGTTGACAATTGATTCACCCCCCTCCTCTCAGTTGTCCATTGGTTATTCTAGCAATTTACATGTCTCAACCTCTTGGTTTTGTTAAGGAAGGTAATGAGCATTTAGTTTGCAAGTTAAAGAAATCAATTTATGGTTTGAAGCAATCTCCTAGGGAATGGTGTTCTAAGATTACTGCATTCTTTCTTTTTGAAAGTTTCATTAGAAGTAAAAATGATCCAAATTTGTATATTAAACACTATGAAGATGAAATTGTGATTATTACTTTATATGTAGATGATTTAATTCTAACTTCAAGTTCCAATAATTTGATTTTTGAAATTAAGTTTCAACTCAATCAAAAATTTTGAATGATTGATTTAGGATTTTTACATTATTTTTTGGGAATGCAAATTTGGCAAACAAGTAATGGTATTTTTCTATCTCAAAGTAAATATGCTCAAGATCTCATAGATAAGTTTAAAATGAATGATGCTAACCATGTTCCAATTCCTATTGAATAGGCACAAAGTTAATGCTTGATATGCAAACTCCACTTGTTGATCCTACTTTGTATAGACAATTAGTTGGAAGTTTGAATTATTTAACTCTTAGTAGGCTAGATATTTCTTATAGTGTTAGTTTGGCTTCAAGATTCATATCTAAACCTCAACAAACACACTTTAAAGTTGCTAAAAGAATTTTAAGATATATTAAAGGAACTATTAATGTAGGTTTATTTTATGATGCAAATTCTCATTTTACTTTAAAAGGTTTTACTGATTCTGATCTAGGTAGAGATCTGAATGATGGGAAATCTACTTGTGGTTATTATTTTTTTGTTGGGTCAGGAACATTTTTTTGGAATATTAAAAAGCAACAATCTACCTCTCTTAGATCCATTGAAGCTGAGTACAAAGGATGCACTAATCCTTCCAAAGAAGCCTTGTGGCTTAGAAGACTACTTGATAGAGAGTTTTTTAGTGGTGAATTCTACATTTTTTTTTGAGGAAATGGTGAATAGTCTGGGGCAACATAGTGGTCAAATCGCCTGAAATTTTAGGGTTAACAGTCCACTGTATTATGGTTTCACGATTGAACACACACCGTTCGATGTGCATGACCGTAATATTCGAATGGAATCACTTGGACATGGGTATTAGATCACCTCCGTTATTCACCAAAAATAGTAAAACAACCCTGTACCCAGGGCCTATTTCGCCAATGGTAAATTAAATGTTCATTGCATGCGTCAGCCAATTTCACCTATTGTTAAATTTCATGTTAAGCATAATGAGGCCCAATTCGTCAATATCAATTAAAAAATTATAAGCATTCAAGGACTCATTTCGCCCCGCTTAAATCAAGATGCATTTTTAAATGCTCGCAAAATTCGTCAAAAATGCAATCATGGATTGATATAAATATAATTGAAAGTTTGAAACACTCTTTCTTACAATTTGTTCATGTCTGATTAATAAATTTGGGAGCTCTCAATTCGTATTCCGCAATTTGATTTGGAACGTCGAAGTTCATTGTAGGGTGGAGGGCTAGAGTTACAATCCTACAACATAGGCCCAAGCATTCCCGATTCCTAATTCAGAGAATTGAGAAGGCATAAAGGTGAGTAATCATTTCTTCATACTTGATAGTATTAGTTTTAATTTGTAGTGAGAGGTCAAGACTCAAGATGTCAGACATGGGTGAGACTCCTTAGGGTGGTGAACGGATTGAGATGTCAGAAAAGGGTGAGACTAAGACTCCTCAAGGTGTTGAAGGGATTGGGATGTCAGACAAGGGTAAGACTCCTGAGGATAGTGAAACTGAAGGGATTGGGAGGCCATCAAAACATCCAAAACTTAAAGATACTACCATAAAGTCTTACTTTGGAATTGGCAAAGTTCTGGTCCATCAACTTCTGCAGTTGTAGAAGCCATTCATAGTAGCTCACCACCACCACAAGGTGGGATTTTTATTGAGTTAAATGCATCAAATGAGAATGACAATACCAACATGGTAGAAGATGCTCTAAGAGATACACACAATGAGATAATTCACTCGGATGCAAATTCTAGTACTGAAGATGATGTTGGTAGGAAAAAAAGAAAAAGGAAAGGAAAACTGGGGCGGGAGTGGGAAATGCCAAGGAGTTTTAAGATTGATTGGGTAGAAAAGTAACCATTCATTGAACCAGTCCCAAACAATGATGAACAACCAACAGAATGCTAGTGTAAGATTTGTAGCTGGAAAACTAAAAGAGAGAAGAAGATGCAACTAAAGCTTGACACCATAGAAAAGCATATTGGTAAGGTTTATGAAAAATAGATCATAGATGGAAAGGAAACACCAGTAGTAAAATGGAAATCAAAGGAAGAATGTCTTCATATTAAGTATGTCGCGGATTATGAAGAGCATAACCACAAAATGATACTGATTGGTAATAGTGGATTTGGAAATACAATCAAGGCTAGGCTTGAACATGTAGCGAAAGATGCAAACTTGGCAAAAGACTGTTTAGATGAGTGTTATTTTTCATATTTTGTCGAGAGGGCGTCCTATGAAAGATTTCAAAAAATATAGTAATTTATTATCTTTTCTGAATGTTCCTCACTATCCTATGTCACATTGGTCAATAAATGTTGGATGGGAAATGGCTTGAATTGTCTCGCTAAGGTGGAAAAGAAAAATTTACAAGAGAGTGTAAAAGAGTCAAAATTTATTTCATTATCCATAGATGAAGTTACTGCGGTAGATAGCATTGCTTGGGTCTATATGCATGTGTATACCGTAAAAGAACACGTCTGCTGAGCTCATCTACTCTGTGTTCGTAAAATGAGGAGCAATGTAACAACAAAAAATTTATATTTGGAAGTTAAGAAAGATTTGAATGAAATTGCTGGTATGGATGACTTGACAATTGCCAAGAAGTTGGTGTGTGTTGGAGCTGATGGAGCTGTAGTAATGCAAGGTCAATGGACCGATCTTTGTGCAAGATTACAAACTAGTATTGCACCATACATGGTTGGCATTCACTGCATGACCCATCGAATGAATTTAGCATATAGAATTGTAAGCAATTTCCCTACAGTGTCAAAAGTTGAAGATCTAGTCCACGAGCTCCACTCATATTTCTATCGAAGTCCTAAATATTTTATAGAATTTCAGATTTTTGCTGAGGGAGTAACTTCAAGAAACAAGCTTCTCAAGGATGTTGAGACCAGATCGATCTCCTTGCATGGACTAGCGGAACAAGTTCTAACAGAATATCAATCCTTGATCGAACTAATGTATGAGCAACGCCTCACAATAGACAAAGCTCCTGATCTCTTACATAAGTTAAGTGATATAGAGACTCTGTTAACTTTAGCTAGTCTTCTCCCCATGCTGGATTCAATGAACAAACTTGTTAAGAAAGCCCAAGAAAGAACTATGTATATCAATGAGTATATCACTCTACGTAAAATGACATGCTTGGGCTTGGATGGTCTATATTCAAATCTAACAAGTCGAAGCCCAATTTTTTTTAGGTGGCAGATAATTATAGATTTGAATCATGCTGAAATTTTTTTACATTTCAATGCAAAAAATTAGTTATGTGTCTTTGTAATAGGATTTCAGATACCAATGCACCAATCTAATATGGGCAAGTGAGGTAGAGCACTACCAGTTAAAAAGGAATATTTTGACAGGATTGTTAAATCTGTTAGTGATAATTTGAATTCTATTGCATAGGAACTTTCAACTGAGATTCATGAAAGATTCCCTCGAGAAGAAATACTTGAAGCCATGGGTTGTGTGTATCCTCAATTTTGGCATTCAATTGGAGATAATCCAAATGATGCAAAGGTATTTCATAAAAAACTAGAGGAATTAATATTGACATTTTCAAAAGATGCATATTGCAATGGACAACCAATAGATGGAATTTTAAATTTAGATCATCATAAAAAACAATGTAAATACTTTGCATTGTGTATGAAACAATAGTTGGTTGACTTGGAGAATCTATTTGAACCTGGATCAATCACAAGGCTTTGGAAAAGGATAGATCAGAGTGAAGTATTGCATATTACAATACCAGAATATTTTAAACTTGATGATTTATGTCAAACAATGATATTGGGGTGGTGGAAGATGAGAGAGTTTTCAATGCATTAGGGATTTTGAAATCAAAGATCAAAAATAAATTAGACAAAAATTTGGAAACTTGCTTGAGGTTATTTATAACTCAGTATAATGTTAGAGATTTTCCATATGATAGGGCACTGGCAATCTGGAATTCCATGCGTGAAAGACGAGGGTTGTGAAACACTTTAAAAGATGGTGGTGCTACTGCTAGTGCTAAGACAAATGATGGATCACAGACTTAGAGTCAGGATGAAGACAAAGAAATTTTTGAATACCCAACTCAGAATAAAGATGAACCTATTAGTACTAGTCAGTTTCTGGATCTTTAGTCCATTTAGGATATAGAAGCCTCAGACTGAGTCACTAAAGTGAATTAGCAGTTAGTTTATAGGTATTTATACTACAGTTCTTGGGTCATATTACAATTTTCAATACTATAATTGTCATTGATGATTTTGATATTGTATTCCTTAAATTTGTCAATCCGAACGAATACATATTTCATATTTTTAATTGTGAATTTGAATTATTAGTAAACAATTAGAATTTAGTTGCTCAATTATTAGTAAACAATTGAATTATTAGTAAATTGGTTCCACATTATGTTGAACATGAAATGCAATAATTTGTGTCACAAGATCCATAAAATTATTCATATTGCATAACTGTTAGAACCTTTCTATTGCTCTACATTAAATGCTTAACATGATGATCATGGTGATTAGGGTTTTGTGTTTGTTTTTTTGTCTTAGTTGGCTAGTAAACTGAAGTTGTCATGCATTGAAAATCTGAGTTGTCCTCTCTTTATTTGTCCATGTCAATGTCAAGTGTGGTCAAATGGTTGGTCAAACAATGAGACATGTTTAATGTTTCATCTCTAACTCACAGATAAATTTCATGTTTAACAATCTAAGTGGCGAGTTAGCGAGTGTTGGTTTGGGTTTAAATCACGAGGTCTCTAGTTTTTTGGGTGTTAGCATTTTATGTTAGCGAGCTAGAGATTGTTAATGAAATTTCTTTTGTCGCGAGGTCTCGAGTTGGTGTGATGCCATGCATTATAGCCGTGAGAGTTAGCGAGTAAGTCATTAATGTTCTATGTACCACTGCTCGCGCCTATTTATGAAGGTAATTAAGATAAAACATCAATTTTTTGTTGGTACTCGTTGGTTCGCTATGGTCAAGAGATACATAGTTTGAGATTTTATGGTTATCACTAGCTCGTAGGTCCTTTATCATCAAGTTAGTTTAAGTCGCGAGCTTGCAAGTATTGGGTGATTTTAGTTGTCGCTACCTTGCAAGATGTTTTGCACTTGACCATTTTATGTTGCGAGGTTGTGACTGGGTGTGATTTTATGTTATTTCAAGGTCGCGAGGTGTTCACGGTTAAGTCATTTTAGTTTGCAATCATGTGATGTGGTTGGTATCGCAGCTTAGTTGGTTTCGTCGCTTGCTCACAGGTTTTGAAGTTGTTTAGCATTTTATGTTGTGATCTGGCGATAGGTAAGTTTTGGTTTGATTTTGTGGTCATCGCATGCTCACAGGTTTATAAGTCTTAAGTCAAAAAGTGTTGCAAGCATGTGATGATGGTTAAGTGTCTTGTTGTCATGGGCTCGCAAGGGTTTAAGTCAAGTTAAGTTTTGAGTTACGAGCTTGCGATGAAATAAGTTGTTTTGTTATATTTGCAGTGGTTGCCAGCTTGCAGGTAAAGAAAGAATATTATAAATGTTGTTGTGAGGTTGAGACTGAAGGGCTTGATGATGATCAATGGCTATCTCTCACTCACAAGATTCTTTGAGGATTTTTAAAATGGGTTGTGAACTTGCGATTAAGAGGATTTGGTAGCATTGTTGCTAACTCACCGATTAGGCGGTTACTTTCCAAATTGTTATAATCAATTGCTAAGCAATCATGGATTGACACGTGGACTTGTTTGTTGGGTTTTGTAAAAGTTTTGAATGGCAATTAAATAGAAGGGCATGAATTCAAATTTCGCTCCAGTACTTCAGCTTTGAATTAATCAATAATGCCACAATAGATAGTTCATGCAAGTGTGCCAATTAATGAGAGAAGTGATGGTGCCCAAATACCATAAATTGCATGACCGAGCCGAGATTTTGTATAATTGCATTCTATGATTCTATCTTTGAGGTAATCGAGTGAATTGAGCTCTGCAGCAACATTGGAGAATTCAGAGTGTTGGGGGTGGGAAAATTTCAGAAAATTGGTTAATTTTTTCTCCTCCAACTAAAATGAGCAAGGTGACAAGTGGAACTGGAGGTTCCAAGCCCAAGGCCACGACAAGTGGAGGTTCTAAGCCAAGGCCACTGAGGAAAAGAAGGATAAGAAATACAAAGAAGAATTTTTAGATTTTCTGCCCAGGACTTCCGTTGCTTTGAATATAAATGATTTGACATGGAAAGATTTATGGAGCCAATGCAAAAACCCGACCACACTTCATATGGCTGGTACTGCTCTGTTTCATTATTTATGTAATAATAGGGTTAAGGGTGTCCCAATGTCAAACCCTTGGGATTTAAATATGACAAAGTTAATTGTGCTAGATGTGTATGTTGATGTGGATTTGATCAAAGAGTTGGCCAAATGCTATTGCCCAGTATCTTGGGTAATCAAAAGAAAGAACCAGTCTTCCCTAGTTTCAATTAACAGAGCTAGCTTCGTTGAAGCTTTCCAGATTACTGGTGCTACATGTACAGATATAGATTTGGAGCGGATTGCAGAGGATTATGACAAATACAAAGGTGTTATCAAGAAGCATGCAATGCCTAGATACATGCCTAGGGTGAATAGGAAACCGGTTATAATTCTAGATAGTATCGAGCCACCATTTGACATCAAACCTTTCCACCATTATATGCATTATACAATCTATGGATTATGCAAAGTGTTGGATTTTGATGGAGATTCAATAGTGTCAGCTGAATTACTGATGAAGGCTATGGATATTCAACACCCAAATGTTAACAAATATTATGATTATGTGGTCTATTTGGTTAAACACATTCATAATGCTCTAGTTGAAATTTAGAGTGGTGCACCCAACCCTACATTTAAGTAGTATCCATTGCTAATGCATTTAATCTTGTTCTATAATGTTGAGTTCACGGATAAAGAATTGGAGCTTTTCAAAGAAGAATTTGGTGTCTTAATGCCAATACAAAGATCGACCCAGGTTTGGGATAGTAGTTCTCCCCATTCTTCTTTCCTTTTATTTGAAAATTAGATTGTTTTGCCAATTATGGAAATGCGAGGAATAAATAAGGAAGATTGTCAATTAATGTTAAGAGAGTTTTGAGACCTTACCATTATGTTCCAAACTGGTCTATTTCACATAACTGGGGGGACTTTTTCTTTTTTGATAACTTTACTATGATCAAAGTCTATAGGTGTCCTCAGCCTCCCCATATTTTACCAAAATTTGGTCCGATTAGGATTGATTTTATGGAGTTTATTTGGCAATTGACCCTAGTTGAAAAAGAATACCTTGAGAAACACAGGAAGGGTTCTTTTCTTCCTAGGCTTTAGGTTGTGTTTGATTTTACCATTGGTAGGAATTCCTTTGATGAAGTAAACAATCTCCTTAAACAATATAGGTTGGTTAATGTTGTGTCTAGATTTTGTGATCCTGAACAATTTATTAAACATGCATTGCCAAAAATGACATCTTGGGCCACAATAAAGGACCATGAACCATTGGATGATGAAGATGTGGTTAGAAATTTGTTGAAAACAAAGGAAGTACAAGAAAGGAGAAGAAAATAGAAAAAACTGATGAGAGTTGAAGCAAAATTGAAGTTTGTTGACCCTAGTTTCTCAGGTTTTTGCCCTGATAACCTGTACCTGGAGAGGATTAATAGAATGTTGAGTTTATATGAAACTTTGATGGAACGAATGTCTCAAATTCCAGAAGTGGTTGCTCAGCAGCAAGACCCCCAAGATGGACAATCTTCACATGGCAAGAGGCCACTTATTGTGTCTGTTGATGATGTAGAGAATGGGGATGAAGTTTAATCTACCCGAGTGCCACCTGCAAAGAAACAAAAAACCAAAGAGGTCAGTGCAATTATGAGGAGAGACCCTGCTAGAGTAATTGTTACAAACAAGGACACTACTTTCATCAAATAAGGACACATCTTAGAGAAGTAGGGCAGAATGAAGAATAGGGAGAAACAAATGAAGCCCTTGCTCAAGGCTTTGATGAGCATGTGATGTTATCAAATGAGTTCATGAAAGATGATGAATTTATTAAGTCAGATGAAACAAAATCAATTAAGACAAAATCTGATCATAGAGGAAGGAAATATAGAAAAGAAAGAGGAGATCATCAAGGCACTACAGGAATATGATCCTGACAGGGAGCAAATAACTGTGGAACAAGCAAGAAAATTGATTAAGAGTATTGGTATGATAATGATGCTTGACTGGGATATCTAGTCTATTTTTATGATTGATCAGATTAGGAAGCAAGAGGACCCAATGTTTAAAACTGAATTTGAAATTGGAGATGTAATAAGAGGATGAGGATTTAATCCTAAGTCAAACACACTTACTGTTGGTCTTTGGCCCCTTCCACTCAAAATCCCACCTTCTAAATATCCAAGTAGAAAATAAAGCTGACAAAATGATCCAGAATTTGCAGAACACAAGTGACACGAAGATTGCCTCATTTTTTACACAAGTTTCTTTCATGAATTTATCAAAAATAGAGGATTTGTCAAGAAGATACACAAAAACATATAACCAATTGATTACATTATCTAAAAAATATGAAGAGACACTGATGAAGAAGGGTGCTATGGAGGAAGAGTTAGTGGAGTTGAAAGAAAAAATTACAAATGAGCCCCCTCCAATATAGATTACAAAACAAGTACAAGAAATACCGGCTGATGTGACAACAAAAATGGAGGAATACACAAAGAAAATTGAAAAGCTTGAAAAGGAACAAAATGTCAAGGCTATCTCTATTGTGTCAGGAATTCTAAAACACAAGATTAATGTATTGAAAGAAAAATTGTTGGTAGTGCATGATTTGCACATTTCTTTGAAAGAGGCAAGTAAAACATCCTTTGAGGCTGTCGCTTTTCTTGGACCTTTGTTCAATGTTTGGTCAAGAAGAAGCATATTAATAGATAAGCTAGATATTGTAATGTTGTATAGTGATGAGTTCCCTCCCAAGATTAGTGACACTAAAGACATGGTGGAGGTAACGAATGCAACTTATGCATTTTTCCCAAGGAAGGATGTGCTTATAAATGAAAAATTGCACACATTTGGGGAAGTTTATAGTAAATTGGTGCCTTCAATTTATGGTAGTAATGGACAATTTAAATTAGTTTCTAATTGGACCAATGAATTTGATTTGATTCTGGAGGAAGAAGAAATAATAAAGCATATAGATGATCAGGTTGATGTTCATTTCCTTAACGGTATGCTTGATTCACTTTTCAAGGTTGAGGTTGACCATGCAAAGTTTATTGTTGAGGCCAGGGCAGTTACAAATGCTAGATGGACAGATTTAGTTGCAAAGTTGGAAGAGATAAAGGCATTCAATTGGCCAACAGGCAAAGAGGTGGGCAAGTGGCAAGCCATGCTAAAGAAAAAGAAGAAATGTCAAGTTGCTACCTAAGATTCCTCAAAGTAATTCTAAGCTTGTTGCATCCTCATCTTATAAAAGGATTCCAAGATTAATTTGAGAGGGATGGCCACTTTTTTTTTTTTGAATGGTAGAGGGGGATGGCCACTTTTATTGATGTTGAAAACTCTAACACAGTTATAATAGTTCAACTGTTCAAGAATTTGATAAGTGCATAGCTGAATTGCATTTTGAATTTACTTTTTGATATCATTATGAATATAATATCAATATCATTTGTAGTTTGAGATCTTCACATAATCATCTTTGTGTTGAACTTATGTTTTCATTGTGAATTGAATGGTCAAGGGTTTTATAATTTACGTGTCTGCAAGGTAGATTATGGAATTGTTCTAGGATTTCTTTTAAGGAAAGAATTAAAATTCTTTGGGTAGTTTCAATGAAATCATTTTTTTAAATACAAATCTGATGATTATATCATTTGTATGAATTTGGGTTGTGTATGTAATGACATATTCATTCTTGTTTACCTACAAATGAAACTTATTGAAGTTTATTATCAGGTTGTTTTTGAATTGTAAGTGACTCTATGCCCTAGGATAAGGCACTGGTCTATTGTCATGATGTTGTCTTGGTGAAGTGACCTTCCAATTATAATAGTTGATTCATTGTAGGTGAATATGTTTTCTAGTTTTCCTTTGATTATGAAAGTGTGATTTATCTATAACATCTATCATGGAATTGGATCCTCAAAAGATATTCCCTTTAATTGAATTGCATACATGTTTTACTAATTATGTTGTATTCCTATCTATTGTGGTGTTTGATACTTTCATTCTTAATACTCTTATGATTTTATATGCTATGGATGTTTATGTAATATATATGGAGGTGTTCTATGACTATCATGTACATGTTTTCCCTCCTCCATAAAGTTGGCATTTCCTCATACCTATAATCAACATGTATCTCAACCTTTGTATCCTTTTCATTATATGTGTATATATGAATATATATATATATATATATGTATATATATATATATATGAACATTCAAGGTTTCCTGTATCTTATCCATCGGTATGTTTGGAAAGTTTTCTGGGACCTCAAAACCCTCTTCCCTTAAGTAATCTGCCCACCAATTACAATGAGGTGAATCCTTAATATGATTCCAGACTAACAAAAATTCTGCATTCCTGGGCATAACAGGAAGCATTAAATGAAAAATTACATACACCATAATAATGCAACAAATGAAAAAACTCATGATTATGTTCATTTGAAAGAGATAGAATTATACACCAGAGAGAAATAGATCGGAATTTAATTTCTATTGAATAAAATTACTACTTCCATCACAAAATAAATTTATATATAACTCCTTCAAGAACCTACACAAAGCTTGACACTAAATGCTTTTCATTTTCTTTGTAAATGACTATACAACTTTCTCCTTTCACCTGGAGTCTAGAATCACTACTGGAACCAGAAAAGGAACCCCAAAGGCACCAAAATTTTGGAACCCTCAAGAGACCCCCCCAAAAGGAACCCTTATAAGGGCCTTGATTTCCCTTTTTATAGAAGAAAACGGAGAAACAAGCTTCAGGCCAAGAGACACATGTCAACAGAACATTTACTCTCAGCAATTAGGCCTAAAAGGCCATATGCAAAATTCTATTACAAAAATATTCTTTATCCATGCGCTGGCCGTGAATCAAAATTTTCAACTAAAAATTGGTAGAAGCAAAACTACTTGAGCCATGCCATTATCACCCTGAAGCCTTCAGATGGAATGTGAGATGTTACGTTATGTCCAACAGATTGTTTCCCTTCTCAGAAGGGATACTGGGAGCTGGCAAGAAGTAAAGTCACCCCTAAAAAATAAAATAGAGTAGGAGCGTCAACCTTCATGCCTAGGAACAGAGAAAATGGAAAGAGGAGCTCGAGCCTTCATGCCCAAGATTAGGGAAAGTGGAAAGAGGAGCTTTAGGGTAAACATAATATGTTGGGGAGGGGTTGCAGCTTCCATGTCATCACAAAGATGACTGGCTACCACTCCCCATGCAAACAAATCCTTCTTGGATTCCTCTGTAGGCTCCTTCTTCAAACTCACTGCCATCTTGTGGCAAAGTAGAATAAGAGGATGTGTCATGCGTGGCCTTTCTTAATAAGAAAAGGATTTCACGCCCCCTCTGGAAATCCTTCTCACTTTCACAACCCCTCTGACAATAAACAAACTCACACAGGAGAAAAAAATAAAACACCCATCCGGTATCACATAGCACACAACAAATCCATGCATGATCCTACTCAAACATCATCTTCCTTTATGAGGAAAAAACCATTCTCAGAAAATGAAAAAGGTTTCTTTTCTCTTCTACCAATTAAGTCACCACTCCATTGTATTTATAAGTTATTAACACTTCATCTGGTGATGCTCATTCATGTGAAAATCATCATTTTGGTTCTTTTCAACATGACTCTAGACTCTAGAAGTCATGCCTATCAAATCCACTACATCCTGCTAAGGCTCATCTTATGTGAACAATTTTGTTATGATTTTATTCATCCTTGATTGTACAAATTCTGCTTCAGAATCTCTGACAACAAGCAACCTTTGATTTCTCAGAGAAATCTACGATCTCCCATCTCTAACTCAGAAGCTATCCAATCCTTTTATGCCTCTGAAATCGTCGTCCTCACTTGTCTAATCAACTTCGACTCAAGAGAAACCTCCAAACTAGTCCCTCAAGAATGAGTTAGCATCCAAGCCTTAAAAATTCCTTGTACATATTATCTTGCCACCACAGTTGTCACTAGCACTCATGTTTGTTTAATGTTAGCATTTTAAGGTTGTGAGCTAGCGACTAGATAGTTTGTGGTTATATGTCTGAAGATGTGATCAAGCTGCGAGCTGGCAACAAGTTGGTTTGGGTTTACATCACGAGGTCTCTAGCTTTTTGGGTGTTAGCATTTTATGTTAGCAAGCTAAAGATTGTTAATGAAATTGCTTTGGTCATGAGGTCTCAAGTTGGTCTGATGTCATACATTATAGCCGCATGAGTTAGCAAGTAACTCATTTCATACAATTGTCGCTAGGTCTCATGTTTTTTTAATTGTTAGCATTTTTAGATCGCGAGCTAGTGAGTAGATAGTTTGTGTTTAAGTTTTATGGTTATTGCCAACTCGCAAAGTTAAATGTCTGAAGACCGAGTCAAGCCGCGAGCTTGCGAGTGAAGTGCTAGCGGTTAAGAGAAACAATTTTATGTTGGCTATTATGCAACAAGGGTTAAATTTACCACTATCTCCATGTCATTGCAGTGATGAGGACTTAACATTTTATGGTTGAGAATTGGCAAGTAGCGGTTCAATTGTCCTCAGTTGCTAGATCTCGAGGTTATGAAGGATTAGGATTTTCAGCTTGTGAGATGGAGATAGAGTTGTAAGGGCTTGTCACTAGGTCACGAGATTTTCTAATGGGCAGTCTTTTAGGCAGAGGGTTGATGACTGTGTGCCACATGTTTTAATGACTTGATGGGGACTACTGAGGTGCCAATATATTTTTTTTACATTTTGGAAAAAGGTTGAAATCGCCAATATATTTTTTTATGGTTTGAAAATAGCTTGAAATCGCCAATATATTTTTTTTATGGTTTGAAAATAGGTTGAAATCACCAATATTTTTTTTAATGGTTTGAAAATAGGCTGAAATCGCCCATATTTTTTTTAAATGGTTTGAATATAGGTTGAAATCGCCAATGCAAATATTTTTTCTGGTTTTAAAAACATTACAATTCGCCCATGCAAATATTTTTTTGGTTTTAAAAACATTACAATTCGCCAAGATTTTTCACAAACTTTAAGTGATCACAGATGATTCGCTAAAGGAGATTATTATTTTTTCTCCATAAACCGCAAAATTTTGCTAGTAAAATTAAAATTTTCCTCCACAATTATAGAATGTTTGCTAGGTTTTTACACCTTGTCCGAGGGGGGGGTTTCTTAAAGTTTTCCCTACTACTTGAAGATTTGGGTCTACCTTAACATGAACCAAGTCCATTTTATTGTTACAACCAAAGTGTCATTGCCTTAGCTAAAAATCCAAATTTCCATGCAAGGACAAAACACATTCCTCTCCAACACCTCTTTATTAGAGAAAAAATTGAAGGCAAGGAAGTTTATACTCCTCTATTGAAAGGGAGAAGACCAAGTTGCCAATATTTTGACCAAGCCACTTTGTAATGAAAAGTTCTGATTTCATTGTAAAAATCTTGGATTGCAACCCATTGAAGGGTTTGATGTAAACTCCCCAAGTAAAGCTTAAGGGGGGGTGTTAGAATATTTAATCTTTACTTGGCTTAGGTTTATTTATATTTAGTTTGGGATATTCCTTTGGAATACCTACATGTAATTCGGCTTCTTGTACATGTGTGAGGACAAGTCATTTCTTTCATTTTCCTTTATTAAGGAATTTTAGATTTCCTCCTTAAGAGGATATGGACACATGGCACACACATTTTATGAATGGTGGCATTCATAGATTTGGGAGTTACTTTGTAACTCCTCTCCTCATCTCTATTTAAGAGATGTCTCCTCTTTCATTTCTTCTTAATGATGTTATTGAAAAGAGCTTCTCTCTCTCTCTCTCTCTCTCTCTCTCTCTCTCTCTCTCTCTCTCTCTCTCTCTCTCTCTCTCTCTCTCTCTCTAATTTTAGGCATTGCCTCATTCATAATAATACAAGGGGTTTTTATTTTCTTTTCCCCTTTCAAAAGTTTGTGTTCCTCCTTCTTCACATTTGGTTGATTTCTCCAAGGTTTCTGTATTTCTCTTGGTAACATTTACTTCATCTATAAACTTACTTGGATTTTGTTTTTCTTTCCTTGCTCTTGTATTTCCTTTCAAGGTATCAGAGCAGGTTTCTAATCCTTGTTTCAATTTGAGATTGATGAAGGTTACCATCTTTGGATTTCACCTTCTTGGAGGCATTCTTGAGAGGAGAAGAAGTTCTTTCTCTAATATTTTCTATTGTGCAGGTTTTGGTTTCAGTTTTAATTTTTTTTTCAAACTTGTTAACAAGTTTGCCTGCAGGTTTAATCTTCTTAGATTCTAGTTTTTTTTTTTAAATAAGCTTTGGAAGGATTCCTGCCAAATCTTCTTCTTTCTTGTTTAAAGTTGTGGCTTTGGAAGGCTTGCCACCAAATTTTCTTCTTTCTGGTTTAAAGTCTTGGTTTTGGAAGGCTTGCCACCAAGACATTCTCTATTTGCTTACTAGTTTTAACATTTTTTGTGTTTACAGATTTTTGTTTGAAAGAAGTTTCATATTGATCTTTGTAATATCTATCTTTGATTTTCAAATTATATTCACTAGTTTGTGTATTGCAGGTTAATGACTAATATTTTAACATATCATGCATATTGGTATCTATGTTAATATATTTGTGTATTTCATTTAAACTCCAATCTTTGCAAGAAAATTTCAGCAGTCTAACATTTGTTAGTGTAGGCTCATACAATTTATTTCCCTCTTTCACATGTTTTGTGAATATTATATCAATCCATATTTTCTGGTATATCCTAAATCTACAGTTTCTAGTTCTTCCATGTCAAGCAGGACATGAGATGTGATTTCCAGCAGCTTTGACATATTTTACCTCAAATTAGCTACCGCAAATATTTATAAGGAACATGATGATAAAAGCAACTATCATCCAGACAAAGTTTAAGGAGGAGCAATATTATTTACCAAAGCAACAATAATTTCGAATGGCATAGAAAGAGAAAACTATCTAAAGATGAATGCCACCTTGAAGCATAGGTATTGAACCAAATGATTCACTACTTAGTTATGTGAAAGGATGGTCAGTAAATACTTATCAAACATAAGGCAATATAATTACGAGATGCATTTATTGTAAAATACCAATTAATAATATTGTTCAAGAAAAGAGAATTAACTATCTTCTAATCAATAGCCAAATTACTTATGAGGAGGCATGATAATAATCAATTGGAGAGTAATAAAGAAATCTTTAGATGGATTTGATTAAGGATAACCAACTGTCATTTTTTGGTGTTACTGAATAGATACCATTAAGTCTAATTGGTAATCACAATGAAAATAGAAAAGTGTGGTAATAATGAGTGGTCATATTAAGACATGTCCTTTGATAGCATGACTTATCATCCATCTTCCAAGATATAATAAGGTATTCAATCTCACCTCTAGAGACATCGTGGAGTTTATATATTATTTCTTATCTAGTTTGGATCAATCTTATCAAGGAAATATTGTAGGCACAATATCAGGTGCACAAGCCAAATTGATTCCAAATCAAAGATATCCCCTCAAGTTGCAAAAACATAAATTCAATTTTGAAAGAGAAACATATCATTCATAATTGATAACACCATATTTTTCATATATTTATTGTCATATTTGGAACAACAGTCTATCATTGTGTGCAAGCAATTATCTTCATATCAGAAGAAACACTTTAGAATTGCATATATTATGAGCTATATCATACACAACAATAGGAGAAACAAGTTCATTGCATAGTTCATCATCATATTTAGAAAAGCAAGTGAAGCAAGAGGATAAAATCATAAACAACTATTTATCCAATCTACATCTTGTTTCATCATAGGTGAAAGGGAAATTTTATGAGACATTTCATTCACTTAGCATTCATACATATTGCCTATATTAGGAAGGGCGGGTGATATTGAAAGTGTCAATATACTATTTATTATGTTCATGCTATTGGTTAAACAATTCATAATATAAATTTGATATTATAATCTATAGTAAGTTTAAGAAATTGAAGTAATGGTCTCTTAGTAACAAATTATTCTAGAAGGGCCATTACAAGTGGTATCAAAGCATTACATTTTATGGTTATATTACACTATTCCTCAAAAGGGACATTACAATTAAAGAAGAGACTTACTATTTTTATTAATGGGTTGATTGAACTACTTAGAGGTTGGGTGAAAGTATTTTACCCATCTTCTTTGCATGATACAATAAAAATAGCAAGAAATGCGAAGTTTTCCACACCTAAAAAAAACTTCTAGCCTAAGTCATTTCCATTGAAGATAGACAAGAAACCTTTTTTGAAGGAAAGGCCTCAAAGGGCAATGATGGATAACAAAACAAAGAATGAGCTATCGAGAAATAAATTGCATTTTTCATGCAAAGATCCATGGGAACTAGGTCTTAGGTGTCTAGGAAGAGGTATGGTTCACTATATTGAAGTTATCTCTAACAATGAAGAGGAAAAAGAGGAAATTGGTTCAAGAGATGATTATAAAGAATGTTAGAATATTTAATCTTTACTTAGCTTAGGTTTATTTTTTATTTAGTTTAGGATATTCCTTTGGAATTCCTACATGTAATTTGTCCTCTAGTACATGTGTGAGGACAAGTCATTTCTTTTATTTTCCTTTATTAAGGAATATTAGATTTCCTCCATAAGAGGATGTGGACACATAGCACACACATTTTATGAATGGTGGCATTCATAGATTTGGGAGTTACTTTGTAACTCCTCTCCTCATCTCTATTTAAGAGATGCCTCCTCTCTCATTTCTTCTTAATGACAATATTGTAAAGAGCTTCTTGCTCTCTCTCTCTCTCTCTCTCATTTTTAGGCATTGCCTCATTCATAATATCACAAGGGGTTTTTCTTTGCTTTTCCCCTTTCAAAAGTTCTTGTGCCTCCTTCTTCACATTTGGGTGATGCTCCAAGGTTATTGCTTTTCTCTTGGTAACAATTACTTCATCATAAACTTTCTTGGATTAATTTTCCTTTCCTTGCTCTTTTATTTCCTTTCATGGTATCAGAGCAGGTTTCTAATCCTTGTTTTAAGTTGACATTGATGAAGGTTACCATTCTGTGGAGTTCACCTTGTTGGAGGCATTCTTGAGAGGAGAAGAAGTTCTTTTACTAATATTTTCTATTGTGCAGGTTTTGGTTTCAGATTTTAATTTTTTTTTTTTTTTTTTTTTCAAACTTGTTAACAAGTTTGCCTACAGGTTTAACCTCCTATTCTAGTTAGTTTTTATTAAAAAAAGGGCTTTGGAAGGCTTGCCGCCAAAGTTCCTTCTCTCTAGTTTAAATTTAATTATTTTTAAAGTTTTGGAAGGCTTGCCGCCAAAACTTCGGTGCTAACTTCTTTTCCTGCATACTTTAGATTTCATATTCATTTGTTTTGGAAGGCTTGCCGCCAAAACAGTTTCTTCATAAAGTTGTTTCTCTGATTCATATTGCAGGTTCTCACATTTTGTTTACTTGCAAGCTTTTTTTGATTAAAAAAAAAAGAAATTTAAGCTAAATTTAAGAAATTTTCTAATTTCATTCACAGAATACTAACTCTTTTTTAATATCTATTGATCTATTTCAATCTTTGTTTGTGCTTATTTCAGCTGGTTTACTTTACATAATAAATCTTACATTTTCTTTGCATTGTTATCTTTGCACATTTATCTGTGTGTTCTTCCAAGTCTGCTTCATGCAACAACAGTTTCCGCAGCATTGGATTAGAAACCGATTGATATACATATTCTCTTGTATTTTGATGGGTGTTGTGTTTTAGTTCACTGTATTCATTTATTCTGAATAGTATAAAGAGGTCTGCTAAAGAAATTACAGTACCCTTTTTAAACACTGTATTCATTTTTGAAATTACTAACCCCCTCGCCTCTGGGCTTCTTCTTCTTGTCTTGCTTTAAAATTGATGGTCCGTTTACTATCATTAGGTGCTGTATACAGACACAATCGATTTACAAACTAGAAGCTTTCAAGCCTTACATTAATGGTCTGTAGTGTTTTTTTAGTTCTACAGGCACCATAAGCTTTCACTCAGACCTGGAACTACACGATTGGATTCTGCTTTGGTCAGTGATTCAGTAAAATGCATTTGGACTCACTACTAATATTGTCCAAATATTTTGTCAATAAGCTTACAGGGTGAAACGCTAAAAGCAGTGAATTAAATTCATTACTCCTCCTATCGATCAACAACTAATATTATTTTCTTCTTATCTTGCTTGGCAACCCTGGGGGTCTACCCTCTCACCTTCCCTGCTCGGGCCAACGATCTAAATACATATTTTCAAAAACTAAAGAAGTTTCCCGAGAGCATAGAACAGCCGCCTCCCAGTATTCAGTCTGGTTCGTAAGCCGTCGTTTCTCCAAGAGCTTTCCCTATTTTATCTGCAACTTCTGTGTATTCCCTGCGTTTTGTATTATCTCTCAAACCTGTGTTAAGGTGCTTAGAGCTTGCAATCTGTCATTTTCTGTATACCAACCTAGATTAGATTCTTCAGTTACACCCATTGAGTTTCTGCTCCTTTCTGTCACTTGTGCAGTAATGCCTCTATCTTTGAATCAATCATTTTTCTTACTAGTAGCTTGTACGTTTGATTCCTTTGTAACAGTTTGTTACATACGTTATTTCTGAAAACTTTATTAGTTCGTATTTCATTTCATGCCATTAGTTTTTTAAAAGTCTTACTCTTTAAATGTTTGGAAGTTTAAGTCTTTATCTTCCACGTATAAAGTATAACTTACTTTATTTAAAATAAAAAGTTTAAGTTCTTTTCTTATTAATTCATACATTAAAAAAGTTTATACATATTTTTAATATATATAAAAAGTTTTTAAAGTTTTTTTTTAAAAAAAAAAACAATTTTTTTTAATTATATAAACTTTTTTTATATAAATAGTTTCTTTTTAATTAAAAATTTAAAGTTTTTTTAATAAAGTTTGTTTAACTAAAATTTAAGTTTTTAAAATTTATTATTACAAATTTCAAATTAATATTTTATTCTTTTTTCATAAATATTTTTAAATATTTTGTTATTTTAAAAAATAAAATAAAATAAATTTTGTTAATCAAATTTGGTTAGTTTTTTAATCAAGGAGGTTAAATTTTATTTTATTTTTATCCAAGAGGGCATTTTTTTTCAATATTAAGCATAATTTGTTCATTATTTTGCTATCATGTCTACATTAATTCCGGAAATTAAATTAAATAGTTCCAATTATCATTCATGGAAAACACATATCTCGTTTATTTTTCGTTTCAAACACCTTTTGGATGTTGCGACTGATAAAACATTTGAACCCGCTACATCTGCTCCTCAAGCCGACCTAGATAGATGGAAGGCTCAAAATGAGGAAGCACTTGGTTTAATTGGTATTTCAATGGTCCCTGATTTGTATGTTTTAATTGGAAATTGTACAAAAGCGCATGAAGCTTGGGAAATTTTAAAAACTACTTATGATAGCTCAGATGAATCCCGAAAAATTCAGCTTCAAGATCAACTTGAAGATCTAAGGTATACGGATTTTAAAACTATGGATGAATTCTTATTAACGTTTGATTCTGTTAATAGTCAATTAACTGGTTTAGGAGTTACTCTTGTTGATTTACGTTTAATTCATCTTATTCTTAAAAAATGTCTTCCTCGTCAATTTCAACAATTTATTACGAATATTCATGCTCAACTTGCTATTCCTAGCTTAGCTACTCAATTAACATATGATATTTTTCGTAATTTATTGCGTCAAGAGGAAGCTAAATTAATTCAATTTGGTACTCTTAAAAGTAGCGAACATGCTTTTATGTCTAAAAATCAAAATCATAATAATAACTTTAGATCCAATAATAATAAACATAATCATAATCATAATAATAATCATAATAATAATCACAAATCTTCTAATTATCAATCTCATTCTAAATCCTATCATAACAATTCTCATAATAATAATCATAATAATACGTACAATAATCAAAGGAATAATTCTCAAACAAGACCCCATTGCACATATTGTGGGAAAGATGGACATATTACTAATAATTGTTTTAAGAAACAAAATGGTAAAAAGCCCATGAATCAAAATAATCAAAATAATCAACATAAACCTCATTATAAGAAAGGTAATAACAATGGTAATTCATCACGTCATGCATTTACATGTACTTATAATGTTTCTCAACCACTTGAGTGGATTATTGATTCTGGTGCATCTCAACATGTTACTTCTCATAAAGAATGTTTTGAATCTTTGCATCCCGATACTTCTAATATTCCTGTTCAATTAGCTAATAATCATAGTTGTAAAGTTGAAGCTATTGGTGATGTGAATGTTCCTAATGGGAAATTACATGATGTTCTTTATGTTCCTGAATTAAAATCAAATTTGATTTCAATTCCTAAACTTTGTCAAGATTATAAGATTAACTTTTATAGGGGCATATGTTATATCATTGATCCAAACACTAATCATGTTATTGCTACTGCTAAAATGGATAGTGATAACTTATTCAAGTTCTATGAATTTGCTCCTCCAAAGTATTCTTTGCTTACTACTGTTGATTTTACTATATGGCATGAAAGACTTGGCCATCTCAATTCTGATTATATTTCATTGATGCAAAAAGCAAATATGGTTGATGGATTGCCTAGTATTGTTCCTTCTCAAATTGTTTGCAATGGTTGCATGAGTGGTAAGATGCATAGGGAACCCTTTCCTCATGGTCAATCTTGGAGGGCATACACTAAATTGCACCTCGTTCATAGTGATCTCTTGGGTCCCATGGAGAATCCCTCCATCCAAGGTTCAAGATATGCACTTACCTTTGTTGATGATTTTTCAAGGAGAACATGGATATATTTCCTTCATAGTAAGGATCAAGTGCTTGATGTGTTTATTGAATTTCATATGTTTGTAGAAAGGCAATCTGGTTCTAAAATTAAGATTCTTCGTACTGACAATGGAAGAGAATATGTCAATAATGCATTTAATGCTTATTTGAAATCGTTTGGCATTAAACATGAGCTTACCATTCCTTATACACCACAACAAAATGGTGTGGCAGAACGGAAGCATAGGACAATTGTTGAAAAGGCTAGATGTTTATTGCAAGCTAAAAATATGGATTACAAGTTTTGGGCTGAAGCTATGGCTTGTGCAACTTATTTAATTAATAGAACACCTACCAAAGCCTTAAACGATAAAACTCCTAAAGAAGCTTGGTCTGGTAGAAAGCCTAATTTGCAGAATTTAAGAATTTTTGGTTCCATAGCTTATGTTCACAAACCTAAGGAGAAAAGAAAAAAATTAGATGCTAAATCTTCTCCTTTTATTTTTGTTGGTTATGATGAAAATACTAAAGGTTATAGAGTTTACAATCCTATTACTAACAAGGTAAAAGTTGCAAGAGATGTTTGCATTGTAGAAAAAGGCATTCATGATTGTTCTAAAGTGGAGGATAATGAACTTGGTCAAACCAAAGTTGTGCTTGTGGAGGACCAACCTCCTTCTCTTAACCCTACTCCTAATGCATCTCTTTCTATTCCTTCTAGTGATAGTGATGATGATAATAATAACTCTACTCCTCATGACTCTTCTTCTAGTGATGAATCCATTACTTCTAAAAGAAGACCTAAATGGTTTAAATCTTTAATTCAAGATAGTGATGAATACTTAGCTAGAATGGATAAACTTCAAGCTAGAAGAGTTAATTATTGTAATTATGCTTTAATGACTTCTATTATGAATTCTAATGATCCTAAAACATTTGATCAAGCTAAAAATCAACCACATTGGCAAAAAGCAATGAAGGAAGAATATGATACTTTAACTTCTAACCAAACTTGGGATTTAGTTCCCTTGCCTCATGGTAAAAATCTTGTTTCTTGCAAGTGGCTTTATAAAACTAAATTGAATGCTAATAATCAAGTTAGTAAATTTAAAGCTAGATTAGTTGCTAGAGGTTTTTCTCAAATTGAAGGCTTAGATTATACTGAAACTTTTGCTCCTGTTGCTAAAATGCCTACAATTAAACTTGTGCTTGCTTTAGCGTCTAGAATGAATTGGCCTATTCACCAAATGGATGTTAAAAGTGCTTTTCTTAATGGTGATTTACATGAGGAAATTTATATGTCTCAACCTCCTGGTTTTATTAAAGAAGGTAATGCACACTCAGTTTGTAAATTAAAGAAATCAATTTATGGATTAAAGCAATCTCCTAGGGAGTGGTATTCAAAGATTAATGAATTCTTTCTTTCTCAAGGCTTTATTAGAAGTAAAAATGATCCTAACTTGTATATTAAACATAGTGAAGATGATATTATAATTATTATCTTGTATGTAGATGATTTGATTCTTACTTCAAGTTCCAATACTTTGATTTCTGACATTAAGTTTCAACTTAATCAAAAATTTCAAATGATTGATTTAGGTCTTTTACATTATTTCTTAGGAATGCAAATTTGGCAAACCTCTAAAGGAATTTTCTTATCTCAAAGTAAATATGCTCAAGATCTCATAGATAAGTTTAAAATGAATGATGCTCATCATGTTTCAATTCCTATTGAATTAGGCACTAAGTTAATGCTTGATATGCAAACTCCTCTTGTTGATCCTACTTTGTATAGACAATTAGTTGGAAGTTTAAATTATTTAACTCTTACTAGGCCAGATATTGCTTATAGTGTTGGTTTGGTTTCAAGATTCATGTCTAAACCTCAACAAACACACTTTAAAGTTGCTAAAAGAATTTTAAGATATATTAAAGGAACTATTAATGTAGGTTTGTTTTATGATGCAAATTCTAATTTTCCTTTAAAAGGTTTTACTGATTCCGATCTAGGTGGAGATCCCAATGATGGGAAATCTACTTGTGGTTATTGTTTTTTTGTTGGTTCAGGAGCAATTTCTTGGAATAGTAAAAAGCAACAATCTACCTCTCTTGGATCCACTGAAGCTGAGTACAAAGGATGCACTAATGCTTCCAAAGAAGTCTTGTGGCTTAGAAGACTACTTGAAGATTTGGGTCTACCTCAACATGAACCAATTCCATTGTATTGTGACAACCAAAGTGCCATTGCCTTGGCTAAAAATCCAGTTTTCCATGCAAGGACAAAACACATTGCTCTCCAACACCACTTTATTAGAGAACAAATTGAAGACAAGCAAGTTTCACTCCTCTATTGCAAGGGGGAAGACCAAGTTGCAGATATTTTGACCAAGCCACTTTGTAAAGAAAAGTTCCAATTTCATTGTAAAAATCTTGGATTACAACCCATTGAAGGGTTTGATGTAAGCTCCCCAAGTAAAGCTTAAGGGGGGGTGTTAGAATATTTAATCTTTACTTAGCTTAGGTTTATTTTTATTTAGTTTAGGATATTCCTTTGGAATTCCTACATGTAATTTGTCCTCTAGTACATGTGTGAGGACAAGTCATTTCTTTTATTTTCCTTTATTAAGGAATATTAGATTTCCTCCATAAGAGGATGTGGACACATGGCACACACATTTTATGAATGGTGGCATTCATAGATTTGGGAGTTACTTTGTAACTCCTCTCCTCATCTCTATTTAAGAGATGCCTCCTCTCTCATTTCTTCTTAATGACAATATTGTAAAGAGCTTCTTGCTCTCTCTCTCTCTCTCTCTCATTTTTAGGCATTGCCTCATTCATAATATCACAAGGGGTTTTTCTTTGCTTTTCCCCTTTCAAAAGTTCTTGTGCCTCCTTCTTCACATTTGGGTGATGCTCCAAGGTTATTGCTTTTCTCTTGGTAACAATTACTTCATCATAAACTTTCTTGGATTAGTTTTCCTTTCCTTGCTCTTTTATTTCCTTTCAAAGAACAAGATGCTAAACCAAAAGACGACCACAATGGAGGAGTTTTAGGAGGGACTTTTGCCACTCTAACATGTATACTCAAAAATAATCCATTTCAAGCTAGATAAGTATTGTAGGGTCAAAGAGTAATAGTTTTGATTGATAGTGGGGCAACCCACAACCTTTTTAATGTGGGCTTGTAAAAAATAGAGAAATTTTAATTGAGCATAATGTTAGATAGTTGTAAGTTAACATATGATTTCTATGTAGCAGGCATTGCAGAGATAGATATGGTTTTGGGGGTATATTGGCTACGCTCTCTTGGGAAGTAAACTAAAAAAAATTAGACTATTGAGCTTTGTGGGATTTTAGGCATGTCTAATGGAGCACTCAAAATAGTCTATAAAAATATGAAGTATTTTTTCAACATGATAAGGTTGCATGGGTATCCCAATGTTTTATTTCTACAAAATAATCTTTAGAGGATGAAAAACATTATCATGTTGTGTAATGTGGTGAAAAGTGATGAGGGGAGATCAAGTGGACATCTTTACTCCCCTCAAAAAAGGGTTGAAAGTTTCACAAAGGATTCCCTTTGACTTCTCACGTGCATTACATTTAAAGGAGTGGGGTTTGAATTCACTAGATCAAATCCCTATGGAAAGAGATTGAATGCTAAGTGAATTGTAGGAAATTGACAATGAATTTGGAAAGTAAAGTAACCCTCTTTTAAAATAGACATGTTGAATTAAGCGAATTGAGACTAAGTGTAAAGATGACAAAGAAGCAATTATATCTTGAGATAGAGATGCGAGATGAAGTTGTGCACCAAGAATAAGTAGTAAAATGTCGAGATGAAGCCTCCCTACAAATTTGAGAAAAAATTATCAGGATCGGGTTGAAGTTGCACCTGGTCCTCCGAAAAATGTGTGTGCCGAAAAAGGCTTTTTCGTCTTTGAAAATCAATCCCAAACCTACAATTATAGTTGCACGCCTGCAACCTACACACAGAAAAGAGAGGACAATGTTGTTGAAATTGGGAGTTTTCCTTTAGGTCAAACCCCATTTTGGAATTAACCAAGTGATTGAAAATACTTCCACGTAAATGAAAAGAAATGTCTGCAGTAGAATACACCTCAAGAGAGGATGCAATTGAAATTTTGATAGAATTGCTTGAAAGAATATGTGGAATAGAATGTCCTGAATGTTTATAGAGATCTCCTCTTCAATGGTTGAATCCTTGATTTGAATGCAACACCTAGCCTTGAAAGGAGACTTGAAATGCTCAATGGATGTTGGATGCTTGAATGTTTTTTTTACCACTTATCATTGATATGCTCGTGAACTTAATTTTCACTTAACTTTGCTTTTCCAAACCTATGCAAATAGGAGGGGAAATTCTCCTTATATACTTGCCAATTAGGGGTATTTAGCTGATTTTCTGTCTTAGCCCAACATAAGAAAATTTTTTCTCTCTCACAATTGACAAGCCCAATGCAAATTTTGATCAAGGGAGGCCCAAAATAGGGTTGGGACAGGGGTGCCACGCCCCTGTCCTTCCCTAATTTAGGATAGGCAGTGACAATAGGCAATGTGGGGTGGTAGAAAATATAAGTTTTTGATATTTTTAGCATGTCTCAGATCTCCAATCAGGCTTAGAGATTTATCTGGCAATGCAAAGACCCAAATGCGATCGAAAATTACAAGGGTCACAATTTTATGACGCTACATTTAGCCCCCACTTTAGCGAGAATATAAGTGTACGCTAATACTACTGGTAAAGTACAAGGAAACAAGATTGTAAGATTTTCACCACATCAAGGAGGCAAGATACACCAAGCCCCTAGTGGACTAAGGATCTTACAATTTCTATTGGAAAATTAAAAGGAAAGATCAAGTAGTAAGGTTCCCCTCACTATGAGTCATGAAAAGAAAGGATACCAAAAATTACAAAATAAAGCCAAGTTCACTAAGTAACTTTAATTATCAAGAAGGAAAATATGAGCAAAGTGTATGCCACCACATTAAAGCGATCGCGCATGCCTTATTGGGAGCAATTGCTTTAAGGTAGGATACACCCAAGGGAGAGAAAGAGAGGGAGCACGTTATCACAAGGATTTAGCCCCCAATCGAGGAATAAACCCAAGGATAATGAACACAAAACACAAAGCATGAGGTGGCTTCACTTTCCATGGGGTCATTATTTTGTATGATAACTAATGTATATCATGTATATATGCATAGAATAGTCCTCATTCGCCAAAGAAATGAAACCGCTTTAGAAGAAAGGGAACACGTGTATTTTGAGTCAACATGAAAGAGGCTGAAAGAGTTCTCAATGCTTTGCATCATCCTCAAGTAGACATCACTAGGGACAACAAATAGAAGAACATGGATAAACATAGAAGAATTGTTACAAAAGATCAAGAAAGGAGAGAGGTAGAGGATCTACGATGCTAATGCAACTAGTCTAGCATGACATCCACCTCCCCAACAATGCTAATGCAACTAGTATAGCATGACATCCACCTCTTGAACTTGTTGATCACTATTTTGGAAGTGGGAAACATGCTCGAGGAGCGATATCGAGAACAACAGATGGAGATATCATGAGATCCGAACAAGGACTATTCCCATGTGCTAAGTCACTTTGTTCGATTCGAGGAGTTAGGATCAAGGCTTTTGGAAATTCTGCAAATAAATGTTTGTCAAAATCAACATATTCATATTCACTATTAGAAGAATTACGAGTTGTATTGCCATCATGAATAATATTTTCATCCACTTCTTCATCAAGATTTATAGAAAGAGTATCTCTAACATGAATCGAAGTAAAACCATCACATGTTTTTTGCAACTTATGATTTGGAGATTTAGGTTCAACATCTTGCTTAGGAGAAAATGGAATCATGTCAATTGTTGGTGTTTTGGGAGATTGAATAGTTTGAGAAACAATGTCATGAGATCTAGCATGACATTTTCATTGGCATTATCTTGCACAACAATTTTGTCGAGTCTTAGTGGAAGGTTGAGAAGGAGGAGGAATATTTATTGAAGGAGAAATGTTTGTTGAAGGAGAAATATTTGTTGAAAGAGGAATGTTCTCATATTTGGTAGTTGGATGGTTAGGTTGAGGTCTCTTAGGTTGAACAAGAGGAGAGGCGGGTCTCTTCTCTCTATAAGATCTAGGATGTGGAACTGCACCATATAAAGGAGGAATGTTCGATGTATGAAGGAGACTAGGTGCATCATGAGGAGGAGTATAGGTATAACCTTAGGAGGGATATTAGTTCTATGTGTTAGAGGAAGAACTTTGTCTTCAAGAATATTGGGAATATCAAGTGTTGGTGTTCTAGGTTGGTTTAATGATAAGATCAGATCTTTCTTCCATTTTTGATAAGATTGAAAGAGAGCATCACTTCTTGTTGGAAGAGATTGAAATTGTTGAGGCCAAAAGTAATCAATAGGAACAACTAGGCTTCTTTCGATTGGTTGAAATAAGCTATGTTTAACAGTTATGATTTCTCCATTATGGGGAAATTTCGAACACTTATGGATTGGAGAGGAAATAGCCTTCATGGAAGATAGACAAGGGTAGCATAACTTCACACGAAATTGTTCAGATGAAGGAATGATAACAAAGTTGACATCTATAGATTTATTATAAACCTCAATAGGGAGTGTGATAGAACCAATAGTAGGACAAGAAAATCCATCAAATAACTTACCAAACAAATTAGTATCATCATAAATTGGTTGATGCAAATGTAAAGTATAAAGATATTCTTCAATGATGACATTAAACATGCAAGAGGGACCAATAATCACACCATGATAAGGTTTGCCTTGGATCTTTGTAACTATGCATAAAGGGCCATCAGGTGCTCTAATGGTCTCACTAGGGTCAAATGTGATATGTTAACATTATTTCAGGTTTATCTGCGGGTGACATTTTCTATATTTTAGTGGTCCCGCCCTTTTTTTTGTTTTCCATTTTTCCCTCTCTCATACATCAAGTGGGATAGATGTCGGCTCAGTGAGGGTTCTGATTGCTCACCTTTCCTATTTCAGTTTTGCATTAGTGTTGAGCTGCCACATGGCATGGGTTTTCATGACACGACATTTCTCTCGGTCTACCCACTATTTATTTTTTATCGCGATTCTCTTGTTGTGCGATTGTGTTGGTTAGTGGAACATCATGGGACTGACAACTTTAGGGATAGTTTGTTGGGTATGGCCTGGAGGTATGCCATGACATATGTAATGGAAGGTAGTGGAATCCGCAAGTTTGTTAGCGAGCCTAAGGCTCTATTTATGTTAGTTTTTTCCTTTTTGAAGGGGTTCAAAACTTTTGAAAAAACAATTAAGTTTTCTTAGTAGGAATTTCAACCTTTTAAGCTGTTACTGTTATTTGAAAGAAATCAATCAAATTGTGCCTGCGGCCTTTGTGATCTCTCTTTCAATATGCTTTGATGGTTCTTTTCTATGCTTTTTATTAGGATTCCAATAACTTTGGGAATATATATCTAAGATTCTGCCGGTTAAACTATGTTTTGCACTTGATATCTGGTAGATGCATGATGGATATTTCTTTATGTTGCTAGGAAATTTGATTGTATCTTAGTTGTGTTTTTGATTCAGACTTATAGATTGTTGATTAGGCTCAAAAACCATATGTATTTGGGTTTTTGTATACTCATGTCTTCTTAGAAAATGCTTTGGTGTATCACCTCAGTAGCTTAGTTATTTTGTTTCTCAGTGTTTTCTTCTTCTCCCTTTTCTCAAAAACATAAGGAAGAGTCAACTTCTCAATCCCAGAGGTCATTCAGTGAACCCTATGCAATTGGTCCCCCATCACTGAATTTCCCATAACGTTATTTGTTTTCCAAGGTAAAATTTAGAGTCAACAGTTCTTTTTCTAGCATGCCCAGTGGGACCACTTACTTCTCAATAAATTCAAGCCAGTATATGAGCCATAGACCCATTACTAGGAGCCAGACAACTTTGAATCCCAATTTGCTCGTTCCACCCCTGGTTAGTGTTCATCAATATGTTGTCTCCTCTTCCCAGAACCCTCCTAGTTCTTCTGTGGTTGTTCCTAGTGTAGTAATGCTCAGATTTCACCTAGAAATTTTGTGACATGGGATAATGGAAGTCCTCTCATTCCTCCAATCTTGCCCACCACATGGGCCCAAATCCCCTTTGCCGCACTGAAAGCGGTTCCTAAGTTTATTGGAGAATGATCTAATACTCCCGGAGAACACTTGCAAGATATAGCCAATGTCTACACAGTCCATACTATAACCTAACAGAATGTAGCTTTCAGACTTCTTGTGACATCTTTTAAAGGAAGGGCTCTAGATTGGTATAGATCCCTCGCTCTGAATTCTATAGGCGACTAGGATCAGCTGGGCGACTGTTTTTTCTAGAGATTCTCTGACAAAGAGGATAGGTCATCTTTGATGCATCAGTTGATTATAATAAAAAGAGTGCCACAAGAAGCGTTAACAGAGTTCAATTTATATTTTTAGAGGATTTGGGAGCGGATACCTCTATCCGCCCGTCCTCTCACTGACATGGCATTTTTTTTCTATCTAAAGGCTTTCAACTCTGACATATCAGTGATGATTCAATCTTTAGGTGGTAATACTCTCCCTCAAGATTTCAACTTAGCCGTCTCCACAAAAAATAACCTGATTGATGCAAGGAAGCTATCACTATGACCGCTTATGCCTATCTTTCCAGATCTATCCAATCAGCAAAATGGCCTAAGTGTCCCAGAACTGGCTGTTGCTAGTTCATCCGCTCCCCAATCTATGTACACCTACCCCAGACCCCAATAAGCACACCCACCTCCTCCCTCATCTTTAGCTGCAGAGGTTAGTGATATGAGAAATTTGCTGAGATCCTTTTCAAATAAAATAGTCAATCTGAAAAGATCTCAAATTTCACCAACTAGACCCCCTTTCCAACAAAATTACTAATCTAATAGACCTTCTTATCAACAAAACTAGTTTGTGAATAATCGAGTTGCTCTGAATCAATCATCTGGTTAGATAGTTCCCATGCCCAATCCGTTGCAAGTGGTCTACCCTAACAGTAGTAAAGAGTTGACAGTGGGACAAAATAATATGGCAGATGATACCAACTCTTGGAATTTTCCATGTAATAGTGCACACACCCCAAGAAATTGTCTGAGAGGTAATCTACAACAAAAGCTTGCAGAGCAGCTATGCCCAGGTATGGCGGCTAATGACTCGGCCTATGTGGCCTCTGGCAAGGATAATGCATCTTTCATTGCCCAGATGCAAGGCATGTCAATGGAGCAGGAAGCAGAAATAGCCCCAGATGATGCACTTTTCTCTTGGATGGAAGAAGAGAATGTTGTGATGACTAATGGTGTGGCCCTTTCAAGCTCGAGGGATCCTCAAGTGCAATCAGATTATAATAATAGATCAAAGAGGCACTTCATGGGAGAAAATGTAAACATGCAAGGGAAGTTCCTTGCCGACAAAGTTCCCGAGCAACCCATAGCTACTGTTACTTATCCAAGGAAATATTTTATTCCCTATAAGCCCAAAGAAACAAAGATGTTGGTGTCGTTAGTGATGGATGTGGTGGAGCAGTTGAGGAAAGCCCCAACTAATGTATCTTTATGGGATCTTCTCTCTAGCCCAGAGAAAAGGAGTCATTTGAAGGAAGCCTTGTCTGAGGAGGTTAAACCCCCTAGTGGGAAAGCTGCTACTTCTCCGTTGGTCAGCGAACAAACTTCTTAGCCTTCTGCATATAGATCATACTCACTAGTGACATTGACAAAGGAAGCCATTTCGGTGAAATATCAATTAGAAGGTAGGCCTAAACCCAAGCCTTTCTATTTGACCCTCATAGTAGGGGATAAGCTACTGCATAATTTTATGATAGACTCTGGCGCTAGCACTACCGTCATTCCTAATAAAATCGCTGAGATGTTAAATATTAAGTATGAGCCATTAAATCATGGTGTTATGCAATTAGATGGAAAGAAGGTGCAGACCATGAGCCTCATTAAAAATCTTCCACTAACATTGTTCTCATATCCTAGCGTCACAGTGTCACAAGAAGTAGTGATTATCGACATTCCCCCTGTTTTTGGCCTCTGCCTCTCTAGAGACTTCACTGCCAAGATAGGAGGTTACCTGTCTTTAGATTGGTCTCACCTTATCCTCTGTACTCAGCATGGTGCCAAGCTTAAAATCCTCCCAGAACCCCTCCATGCTGAACATGTGGCAAATCAAGATATGCTCAATTTTGAGCCCACTCACACTTCAATCTCTAGCAAAGAAAGAAAGATGGTGGAATTCATTGAGGATGAAGAAATAATAGGAGATACCTCTCTAGGAGAGGATGTTTTTCTCAAAGAATTCATTGACTCCGACCCATATTCAAATTATCATGCCACTGGTCTTGGTACTTACTGCATTTTTTATGAAGGTCAGGTTATCCCAAAACTAGTTAAAGATCCCTTTACCCAAAAAGATTTATCTTCTGTACTCTGGACCCTGCATTTTGATGGTGCAAGGTGCAAAGTAGGCTCGGGTGCTAGGATTTATTTTACTTCACCTTCGAGTGAATAGATTCTAAAGTCTTTTCGCTTACAGTTTGCATGTTCCAACAATGAAGCGGAATACGAAGTACTGATTCAAGGCCTGATGTTAGCAGAAAAGATGGGTATAAAGAAATTAAAGGTTTTGGGTGACTTCGAACTTGTTGTTAATCAGATTTGGGGAATCTCCAATGTAAAACATGTCCGTATGAGATCTTACCACAACAGAAATGGGATTTGATCGAAAGCTTTGATGCTTTCAAAATCCAAAGGATTCCCCATAAGTCAAACACATCCGTTGACCAAATGGTCACTATTGGATCGCATTTTGACCCCACTGGATTTTCTAGTCAACCCCCAAGCGATTGGTGTCACCGTTAGACCAACTATCCCTGATAATGATACCCATTGGTAAGTTTTTGAGAGTGACGAGAAAATTGCCCTATTCATCTAGAACTTAGGGGAATTTGCAGATCAACTACCACTTAAGTTTAAAGAAGCTTATGGGGATCAAATAATACAGTTAAATTCAAATAAGCTCCCTAATGGGTTAATCACCTTAGAAAATCTTTTCGACCATGATGACACCAAAAATGATAAGTGGAAGCTTACGGCTGACAAAGGAGACTATACCAAAATATCTGTAGGCAGCGGTAGGATCCTCAAAGTCGAAAAGGAGATTTCCCCCCAAGACCGAAAGAGGTTGGCCCAATGCTATGATGAATACGCAGGTGTGCTAGCATGGTCTTATGAGGATTTGAAAGGATACAATCTTGATGTCATTCAACATACTATCGAACTCACAGATGGAGCCAAACCGGTCCGACAGAAGTAGAGACTTGTTAATCCAAAAATTGAGTTACTCATGGTCCAAGAGTTAAGGAAGCTGATAGAATCAAGAACCATCTACCCCATCAAGAATAGTACGTGGGTATCCAATCTGGTTCTTGTGAGGAAAAAGAATGGAGATATCTAGCTATGCATGGATTTTAGGGATCTAAACCAAGCATCCCTAAAAGATCACCGCCCATTGCCATCAATGGAACAGTTGTTAAGCACAGTGGCAGGATCAGAAATTTTCTCAATGCTGGATGGTTATTTGGATTACAATTAGGTTCTGGTAAAAGGGTAAGATCAGCATAAGATGACCTTTACGACCAAATGGGGAACGTTCACCTATCAAAAAATGCCATTCGGGTTGTCGAACACCAATGCAAATTTTCAAAGGGCCATGGACTTGGCCTTCAAGGAGCTTATTAACAAAATCATCCTTATATATTTGGATGACCTGACTGTGTTTTCAAAAAACAAGGAAAACCATTTTGATCATCTAGAGCTAGTTTTCCAAAAGTGTTTAGAGTTTTGAATCTCTTTGAACCCAAAGAAGTGTGTTTTTGGTGTCCCACAAGGCAAATTTCTAGGGCATGTTGTATCCAAGGAAGGAGTCTCCACTGATCCTGATCAGGTCAAGGCAATAAAGTGACTTCCCCTTCCTATCAATAAGAAGAGAGTTCAGTCTTTCTTGGGTAAGGTTAACTTTGTTAGCCGTTTTATTTCGGATTTTGTAGGAATGGTGAGGCCTATCACCCTGATGCTTCAAAAAGAAATACTTTTCAAATAGACTTTTGATGGGAAGGACACTTTCAAGAAAATCAAAGAAGCTATTTGCTCGGCTCCTGTGTTGTCCAATCCCGATATGACTAAAGACTTCATTATGTATGTTTTCTCTAGCCCTTATAGCATTGTTGTGGTCCTAACCCAGAGAGAGGTGGAGTTAGGGGGCGAGCACCCTATAGCTTTCCACTCCAAGACTCTAAAGGAATATGAGGTGAGGTATAACTTCATCAAAAAATAAGCTCTCATTGTGGTTAAGGGCCTTAAAAAGTTTAGGCATTTCATCGGCTGTAACAAGACTACGGTGTATGTCGCTCATCCTTCAGTTAGAGAGTATATCATGGAGAGAGACATCACTGAGAAGAGGGCAAATTGGATCACCAAAATCTTGGAGTATGACATTGACGTCAAGCCTACCAAGATAGTCCATGACAAAGGTTTGTGTGAGTACTTAGCACAGGATTTCGGACCCCGAGACTCAGAGATAGCCACAAACGAATCTATTATGGCCACTTTAGAACTAGTGGAAGCATCCTAGTTGGAGGAGTGGAAACATTTTATGAAGACAAGAATTTTTCCTGAGGGCCTCCCTCAGGGAAAAAGGAGGTTCTATAGGTTGCAGAATAGCGGCTTCCGATTAATAGTTGACGTGCTTTTTAAAAGGAATTTTGACGGACTCCTACTTCGTTGTATGAATCAAAGCAAAGCTTGTTGGTATTTTGGTATGGTTTTGTCATTGATGTCAACACCTACTAAATACACCTACTTTGGAGATCTAGCAACATTCACTAGCAAATAGTGAACTGTGCAAACAATTACTGGTATATGGTTAACCGGCAGGATATAATGTTCACCGGTACCTGCAATGACATGGAAGACACTTGGTCATGTCGAAGACATCATGTGGACACTTTATTTTAAAGTAATAATCATTGGTATATTCTTATTTGCATATTTGCTTTTACCGACAAATAGGTCCAGGTTAACTAGGGTTACACCGACAGGTTTATCTTTTCCAGATCAACATGGCACGCTATGGAGATGATTTATTATTGTTGTAAATGCATTAAGCTGACATGTTCAATTAGTTATTGCATCAGATATTGTATTGTTTGTAAAATGTTTTATTGTAATATCTTGTAGAGCCGACCTACTAAAATTGGTCTTAGGGTATGGTATAAATGTAAGATCTTATTTGTAAGATCAAGTGTGGAATGCCAAAAAGATTTAAGGAAGGGTATATGCGAGATCAAGTAGGGATATACATGAAGACATCATTTGAAGGTGAAGTTGGGTTTTTGTAGAAGCATATCAGCATTACACCGGTGCTGAATCCAACATATGAAGATGCTATTTTGTGCAGTACATTCTCACTGGATTTAACCATCCAACTGTAGTCAGTGTGACTCCCATTTGTGATTGAGTAGTGAGCTCTAGGCTGTTGGCTTTTCTGCATGTGCAGACCCCTCTTTGTACACTTACTATCTGCAGTAGTATCATCTGATTGTGGGTAAGGTTTCCCACCGTGGTTTTTCCCCTTACAGGGTTTCCACATATAAATATTGGTGTCATGTGTTGTGGATGACTTTGTGCTTATGTTTCATGCATTAATTCTTACTGGTACAACAATTTTCTGTTTACACTGTCTATCGGCATACTTAACTGATTTACCGGTATTAAGCATTAAGCTGGTTAATAAGTTTTTGGTTTTAATTTATTTGACAACTGATTCACCCCCCCCCCTCTCAATTGTCTTTGGGACCTACAATTGGTATCAGAGCCTAGTCCTCTTTTTGCAGAAGTTTAACAACTTGAGGAGATCCAATGTCCACTAATTATTTTAGAAAGGATAGTCCTAAACTTGATGGAACCAACTATGGGATATGGAAAAACAGAATGGAGACACATCTGAATTGCATTGGTAAAGACATTTGGGAAGTTACTAAGAATGGTTATACTGTTGTCGTAGCTAGTCAGACTGCTCCCATTACTTTAGCTAAAGATGAAGAAAATGATTGCAAAGCAAGAGAAGCACTTTTGAGCGCATTATCAGATCAACAAATCATGGGATTATCAGATAGGTCCACTGCAAAAGCTATCTGGGATCATTTGGAAACACTGAATGAAGGTGATTCCACAGTCAAAATTGCAAAACTTGAAAGCTTCCGAGTCAAGTATGAAAATCTGAAAATGGAAGAAGATGAAAGGATTTCTACTTTTATGGAAAGAGTAAATGAAATTGTTTTGGGTATCAAATGTTGTGGAGGAACCTTGAGTGAAGATGAGATTGTTTCAAAAATATTAAGAGGTTTGCCACCAACATATAAAATGAAGGTTACTGCTATAAATGAGTTGAGAACAATGCCTAATACATCAGTAACTAGGGATACATTGATTGGAAAACTTTCAGCTTTTGAAATTGAGGAATTTGGTCTTATTACTACTATAAAAACTGATTTGGCCTTTCAAAGCATCAACATCATCTGCTCCATCCTTTGAAAAATCAGATTGGAGAGCCTTTTATGCAAGAGAACTTGAAGAAACCAAGAAGGAGAATTAAGAGCTTGAAGAACTTGAAGCACTATTTGCAAGAAAAATGCCAAAAGGTCCAATTGGAAGTAAGTATGAAGGTAAGGCACCCTTTAAATGTTTCAACTACAATAAGATTGGTCATATGGCTTCAAGATGCCCTGATAGCCATGCTAGACTAAGAGAAGAAGCTAGAAGGACATACAAACCTAATCTAGAATATCAGAGATACAGATTTAAGAAAAACAAAGATAAATCTTGTTACATTGCTAATGAAGGTGTGACTGATCATTCTGATGAGGATCCAATAGACAACGGATGGGTCTTTGTTGCTATAACAGAAGATCAACTGGTACCTATTGCTCAACTGGTAGAACAAGCCCTAGCAGCTAAAGTTGAATCAAAGGATGAATGGATTATTGACTCGGGATGCTCACATCACATGACTGGAGACAAAGGTAAATTCTTGAACTTTCAAGAATACAATGGAGGTTTAGTAAGATTCGGAGATGACAAAGCCTGTTCAATCAAAGGTAAGGGTTCAATATCTCTTGATGGTAAACCTAACACTGACAATGTCTACTATGTTGAAGGATTAAAATATAATCTTTTAAGTGTTGGTCAATTAGTTGAGAAAGGTTTTCAGTTACAATTTAAAAATGGAAAATGCAAAATCATGAATAGAACTGGTTTGGAAATTGCAACCGGTAATCGGACTAGAGGTAATATCTTTCATTTGAATAATAGTGAAAAGGCATGCTTAATTGCACATATAGATGAAAGTTGGCTATGGCATAAAAGACTATGTCATGTAAATTTTGATTGCATGGTAAAAATCAGTACTTCTAAGGTAGTTAGAGATCTACCTAAAATTATGAAACCTCATAATACAATTTGCAAGGAATGTCAATTTGGAAAACAAGTTAGATCTAGTTTCAAAAGTATTCCAGAAAAATCCAATAATGCTCTTGATTTAATTCACACTAATTTATGTGGTCTGACTAGAACTAAAAGCTTACAAGGTGATAGATATTTCATGCTAATTATTGATGATTATTCTGGAATGTGCTGGGTTACTTTTCTCAGGGAAAAATCAGAAGCACTTGGGAAGTTCAAACTATTCAAAGCAATGGTTGAAAATGAAATCAGTAAGAAAATTAAATGTTTAAGATCAGATCAAGGAGGAGAATTCACATCTAGAGATTTTAATACATTCTGTGAAGTAAATGGAATCAAAAGACAGTTATCAGCACCTTGGACACCACAACAGAATGGAGTTGTTGAAAGGAAAAATAGAACTATTTTGGATGCAGCAAGAAGTATGTTATCAAAAGCAAATCTACCACATGTGTACTGGAGAGGCAGTAAGCACTGTTGTCTATACATTCAATAAAGTTCACATCAAAGGTGAAACTGGTAAGACCCCTCATGAACTATGGTTTGGTAATACTCCTACTCTTAAGTATTTCAAAAATTTTGGAAGTAAATGTTATATTAGAAGAGATGAGTATATTGGCAAGTTTGATCCTAGAAGTGATGAAGGAATATTTCTCGGTTATTCATCTAAGAGTAAAGCTTATAGATGCTTTAATAAAAGACTATAGAAAATTGTTGAGAGTGCAAATGTAAAGATTGATGAACAATTCAGAGGAACTTCAAGGTATATAGACTCTGAACCGGTAACAGAAATTATGACAAATGAACCAACAGTAAATCCACTGGTACAGAATGATGATCCAGTTACTCTGGTATCATCGGAGGATACCATAGTAATTGAAGAACAACAATAGACTAAGACACCCCGGTATGTAAGACTGAATCATTCTGAAGATTAGATAATTGGAAGCAAATTCAGAGTCATGACAAGAGGAAGATTGGCAAATGAAGAGGTATGTCTTATTTCTCAAATTGAACCATTATCTATCAATGAGGCATGTGAAGATAAATTTTGGATTAAAGTTATGGAAGAAGAATTAGGACAAATTGAGAAAAATAATACTTGGACATTAGTTCCCCGGCCTAAAAATAAAAATGTAATTGGCACCAAATGGGTATTTAGAAACAAACTCAATGAAGATGGTAAGGTTGTCAGGAATAAAGCAAGACTAGTGTGTAAGGGATATTCTCATAAAGAAGGAGTTGATTACAATGAAACCTTTGCACCGGTAGCCAGAATTGAGGCAATTAGATTATTCTTGGCCTTTGCAGCTCACAAGGATTACAAAGTTTATCAAATGGATATTAAATGTGCATTTTTGAATGGAGATCTTGAAGAGGAAGTCTATATTGAACAACCTAATGGATTTTCTTTGACAGATAACAATGATATGGTTTGCAGATTAAGAAAAGCTCTGTATGGACTAAAACAAGCTCCAAGAGCCTGGTATGCAAGATTGGATAAGTATCTTTTAAAAATTGGTTTTACTAAAGGAAATGTAGATAGCAATTTATATTACAAAGTAACTAATGATGACATTTTGATTATGGAAGTATTTGTTGATGATATAATCTTTGGAGGAGAAGATGGATTATGCAAAGAATTTTCTCTTAAAATGCAGCATGAATTTCAAATGTCTATGATTGGAGAAATAAAATTCTTTTTAGGATTACAGATTTTATAGACTGATAAAGGCATATTTTTGAGTCAATCTAAGTCTTGAAAGAACTACTCAAGAAATTTGGGATGGAGAAATCTAAACCGGTAAGCACACCTATGGCTACAAATGACAAATTATCTCAAGGGATGAATCTACACCTGTTAATCCAACTAGATACAAATCTATGATAGGAGGTTTATTGTATTTGACACAAACCAGACCTGATATTATGAATGTAGTATGTATAGTTTCTAGATTTCAGAGTAATCCCAAGGAAAATCATGAATCAGCAGTAAAAAGGTATCCTAAAGATGAAAATTTTGATCTATATGCATACATAGATGCAAATTGGGCAGGAGATGTGGATGATAGAAAGAGCACCACTGGAGGAGCATTCTTTCTTGGAAAGAGATTAGTTTCTTGGTTAAGTAAGAAACAGAGTTGTACATCTTTATCAACAGTAGAATCAGAATATGTTGCAGCAGCAACAAACTGTACACAGGTACTTTGGCTTAAGCAAATCTTGAAAGACATAAAGGTAAAATGCAAGGAACCTATTACTATATATTGTGATAGCACTGCAGCAATTGATATATCTAAGATTCCAGTATTACATTCTAAAACAAAACATGTTTCTATCAAACTAAATTTTCTAAGGGAAAAAGTTGAAGAAAAGGAAACAAAACTAGTTTAGAATACTAAAGAACAGCTTGCAGATATTTTTACAAAACCTTTGCCTAAGGAAACTTTTGAGTATCTCAGAGATCAGCTCGGAGTCTTACCTCCACCGGTAGAGACTTAGACAGTTGATGATTGTCATCAACCGACAGAATTAAATGGACAAATCTTTTATTCCGGTATTTGATGAGGAAGCTACTTCTCAGGGGGAGTAGTTGGTATATTGAATTGGTTGGTATTTTGTATGAACTTGACCTTTTTGTGACTTTGGCATTTGATGTCAAAGGGGGAGAGATATATGGAAAAACATTAAGGAAAAATATATGGAAAAATGCATTATCTTTTTGAGGAGAGATTGGTATTGTAAATAAATCTTTATATAAACACATATTACTCCTAGGGGGAGAATTGGTTTTTGTACTTGGCATTTCTATTTTGGCACTTTGATGGTTTTTCCATCTTGTGTTGCCATCAATGCCAAAGGGGGAGATTTTTGGTATTTTGGTATGGTTTTGTCATTGATGACAACACTTGCTAAATACACCTACTTTGGAGATCCAGCAACATTCACCGGCAATCAGTAAATTGTTTCGGTATATGGTTAACCGGTAGGATATAATGTTCACCAGTACCTGCAATGACATGGAAGACATTTGGTAATGTCGAAGACATCATGTGGATACTTTTCCTTGAAGTAATATCATTGGTATATTCTTATTTGCATATTTGCTTTTACCAGCAAACAGGTCCAGGTTATCTAAGGTTACACCGACAGGTTTAGCTTTTCCAGATCAGCATGGCATGCTATGGAAATGATTTATTATTGTTATAAAAGCATTAAGCCAACATGTTCAATCGGTTATTGCATCGGATATTGTATTATTTGTAAAATGTTTTATTGTAATATCTTGTAGAGGCGACCTACTAAAATTGGTCTTAAGGTATGGTATAAATGTAAGATCTTATTTGTAAGATCAAATGTGGAATGCGAAAAAGATTTAAGGAAGGATATATGTGAGATCAAGAAGAGATATACACAAAGACATCATTTGAAGGTGAAGTTAGGTTTTTGTAAAAGCATATCAGCATTACACCAGTACTGAATCCAGCATATGAAGATACTATTTTGTGTAGTACATTCTCATTGGATTTAACCATCCAACTGTAGTCAGTGTGACTTCCATTTGTGTTTGAGTAGTGAGCTCTAGGCTGTTGGCCTTTCTGCATGTGCAGACCCCTCTTTGTACACTTACTATCTGCAGTAGTATCATCTGATTGTGGGTAAGGTTTCCCACCATGGTTTTTCCCCTTACAGGGTTTCCACGTACAAATATTTGTGTCATGTGTTGTGGTTGACTTTGTACTTATGTTTCATGCATTAATTCTTACTAGTATAGCATTTCATATTAACACTATTTACCTGCACAATTAACCGTCTTACCGGTATTAAACAATAAGTTGGTTAATAAGATTTCGGTTTGAATTTATTTGACAACTGATTCACCCCCCCTCTCAGTTGTCCCCAGGACCTACAATATTATCACTGAGCACATCTCTTGGCAGATTGGGAATGGTAAATCCGCATTATTTTGGAGAGATTCATGGAGCGGGTTTCCATCTCTCTATGAAACATTTGAAGATAAAGAGTGGATAAATCTAGATGAGGATTGCATTGGGTAACATGTATGCAACTATATGGAAAATCATGAGGACACAAGTAATCTAAGAAAATGGAAAAGAATAAATATTGGTAATCCTATACTATGCGCGAAACTTTGGGAAGTTTTAAAAGATAGGAAATTACCTGCCTCTAGTGAAGATGATAACATAATTTGGTGCGCCTCAAGGTCCGGGTAGTACAATGTCAAACTGAGATATGAAATACAATGACATAGGGGTACTTGTGATGCATGGCCTCATAAACTATGTTGGAGTAATAAAATATTGCCAAAAGCGGGGGCATTCATGTGGATTACACTACATGGTAGAATCCTTACTGGTGATAGACTTAAAACTATAGGCATCTCGGGTCCCAATCGATGTGTGATGTGTTGTGCACATGAAGAGACAGCCAACCACTTACTCTTCAAGTGTCTAGTGGCTGAAATTTGTTGGAACTGATTCCTCACCCAGATAAATTGGTACACGGCTAAGAACAAAATTCTCTTAGACTTCCTACTATCCTAGCCAATCAGACAGAAGTCAAGGTGGAGTGACTTATGGATGGTCGGTCCATCAATGATTGTTTTGCACATTTGGAAGGAAAGGAATAGAAGAATCTTCAAAGAAACATCGCTATCAAATATTATGCTAATAGACAAAATAAAAGGTGCAATCGAGGAAGTGATAAATGGTAAGATACTAAAGGGTGGCACTAAAAAATACAATAACTGGGACTGCCAAATCGAAAAGCATTGGTCTCTTAGAAGATTAGATAATTATGCCCCCCTCTAAGGCCAGTCAACAAAAATTGTGTCAGATGGAAGGCTCCTCCCAAAGAATGGACAAAACTCAATTTTGATGGAGCTAGTAGAGGGAACCCTAGGGAATCCGGTATTGATGTTATAATCTGAGATGAGCATGGTAAAATTATCAGTGGACTATATGAAGGGATTGGATATACAACAAACAATGAAGCTGAGATTCGAGCTCTGGAGGTAGGACTATGACTCTGTATTCAGTAGAAGAATACTCAAGTCATCATCGAAGGGGACTTGTAGATTATAATAAATGGGGTGACTAAGTCAAAATTCCAGAACTGGAAACTCAAAAAGTGGTTGCCACTAATAAATGAGCACCTCAAATCAATCAATAGCTATGAAATAACTCATGTGTATCATGAGGGCAATCAAGTTGCAGACTTTTTGGCAAACCTTGGGATCGAAAGGAAAGGTGGTCTCATCTCTTTCATTCATGTCTCGGAAGCCAATGTTTTAAAGACTATTGTATTTCCCCATTTCAAGGTATTGGATAACAAATCAGCTTTAACCGAATCCGCACCCGATTTTGGGTTATAGGTGGTAGTGATATACACCTCTGTAATGTGCAGATGAGTACGAATCTAGGTAAAAGAGGTAGAGTGCATACGCTCTGATCACGATTTCTAAAATTGATGGCAGATTGGTTCATCACATGGATATGTCTGGCCTACGCAATTGGGAAGTACTGGATGCAGTTTGGGACACATCTTCACTATGAGATTGCCCAAGTTCAAAGTTAGAATGTGGTGGATTTTGTGGAATGATGATAATTGGGAACCAGATCATGCTTATCTCCATAAATACTCTCCAGAAGAAATGTTTCTTAGAGTTGTCTGTGCTATGGAATCAAATGGCTCATTTTGGAGATATTAGTTGTGTCAACTGTAGCAATGCATTGGAAACACAGCTACGAAATTTATTTGTCACTCAAGACTTCATTTATTATACTATTCTGGGATTAATTGGCATCAGTCTCAATTTTGAACAGCACTGGTGTGATGCTACTATCCTAGAGGCGGCTCTTATGCCCCTGGTCAATGTCATAGATTCAGGGGAGAGTGTGGTGGAGCTTCTGGATGGCTTTGTGAAACCATTCATCGCACTATGTGGCTAATGACATCCTAAGCCTTGAGGAGGGAACCAAAGGGAGCATACTGAAGGTTTTTTTCTAGGCCGAGGAGTATTTGTCCTTAGAACCAGAGGATGCACCTAAGGAAGCCGATGAGGATGTTGTGGAGGACAGTGGTGGTTCCGTGGATAGTGAAACCAGGCGGGAGTTGGCATGGCGGGAAGTGTGGCTAGAGGAGCGCAAGCGTCTGAAGGTATTTGGGGAGAATGCATGGGAAGTGCTCCGGTGCGCGGTGTTCAATGGGAACATGGCATCATTCAAAAACTTGACTGAAGCTATGGAGTGGTGGCTTCTTGAGCAATCCACCAACAATGTCATTAGTATTGGAGAATATGCACCGGTGATTTACCAAGCATTAAGTGGAAATATGTAATTTGGCTCAGTTGTCTGTGGACTATTTCTCTCTTTTGTATGGAATGTCTGGTCATTTTGAAGTTTGCATCTAGCTGGCACAGTGCTGTTATGCTGGATGCTCGAAAACTTTATGTATTTTTCTTTTCAAAGTAATATAGGGCACTATCCCCATAATGATAGCACTTACCTAAAATATATATATATATATATATATATATATATATATATATATTTTTTTTTTTTTTTTTTCTAGATTATTATATTGGGCATTTATATGCATGGAACATTATTTATTTATTATATTTTATGTGTATGTGGGAGAAATTATTGGTATTGAGTTTAAATTATGCTATTTGAGCATTTATGATTATATAAATTTGATTATTTATTTTATTGGTTATTCAGAGTTATCAAAATTAATTAATTAATTATTATATATAGTTCATTGGTGTAAATTATTAAATGATGGTAGGTATGAATAAATATAAATTTATTTATTTATTTTTGGGAGCTTATAATTAATTTATGATTATTTGGTGGGATTATATTGCTTAAGTATTTATGCTTATTTGTGCATATTTCTTTTTATGATTTACTAATTTATTAGTTGATTAATTTGTTGTTAATTTTATTCATTTACTTATTGTTGGTTTATTTATTGTTTATCTATTTGTTTAATTATTTACTTACTTACCCCTTGTTATGATTGACCTTTTGGGAGTTGCGTTTGTGAGATAATATTATTTAATTATTTATCTATTTGCTTATTTATTTATATTACTTGCTCCATTTTACTATTGGTTCTTGGGAGTTGCATTTGGTTAGTTATATTATTTAATAATATTTTACCTTGATTTTGGGAATGGTTGGTAAAAATTTATTTTTATTTTCATTATTTTGATTTAGGTTCATGATGAGGTATGATTTTTGGGATATATTCTTATATATGGAGTTTTTGAGACTGCTAAGAGGTTCTTTGGCTGAAGATTTTATTGGAAATTCTAGATTTTGGTTTTGGGATGGATTTTCCTATGAATGGTTGAGGATTGGAGCTTGGCGTTGGATTTTCTTGGTTGTTGTGTTGCTTGGAGAGAGTTTTTTGGTTTTTTGGTTGGCAACTTTAGAATTCTACTTCAATTTTTCCTTGTCCATTTCTTCATCTCAAGGTCGGTGGTTTCAACCGCTTCTTATTCATTTTGTTTTACAAAATATTGTACATATCGTGATTATTTTGAAAGGAAATTATGATTGTTGTGTGTGTTGGAAGGATGTTCCTTCCTGTATTTTATACATTATTGTGGATTTATTATTTGATTTTGGGTATATGAAATAATTTGGGTTTTTTTTTTTGAATAAAAGTGGCAAGCCACTGATATATATATATATATATATATATATATATATATATATATATATATATATATATATATATATATATATATATATATATATATATTAATAAGAAAACTAATTCAAGAGCTCAAAAGGGAAAGAACCAGGAAGAAAACCCTATATCCTTGCTTAGATACAATGAAGAAGAGGGAAGGAGGCTATGAGAAGAAGCCACCTAACTCGGAGAGATAAATAGGGACTGCCCATAGAATGAGTCTCTTAGGGGCCAAAAAGAGAGTAACCAGTTGGGACGAGACCGAAGGAAACCAAAAATAACCAAACCCCTTAACCGGTTACCATGGTGACTGAGGAGCATGAATCTGATTGTCTGAGCACTGATGAGCTACACCAACTGGTTTCCCATTATGTTGTACTGGTGCTTTGATACCGGTATGATGTCATTATGACCGGTTCATAAAAAGAGAATCCTCCAATACCAGTGCTAGTTGACAAGCAAAGAAGATGACTCCTCTACCAGTTTGGTTGCCATTAGATTTTCCATCCGATAAAAAAAGAGCATATTCTAGGTAGCAAAAAACAAAACCGAAATAACTTTACTTGTTCATGGCAGTGTCTTCCTAGGGCTGAATTGCAGGGGCATCGAAAATGGGCAGAAAGGAAGTAGTCTATCCCGTGACTTCATCCTGCATCGGTACGTTGAGGTCTGGAACCCTATCTGTAGTCCAACCCCTTTCCATAGGTTGTGATGTTTGCAAATAGGGGTCAACATTTTCTATTTCCAGGATTTCCATTAGAGCCCCAACTTTAAATTTGACTCTGTGTACAATGTGGTCATCCAATTGTGTGTCGAATTGATGCAAGTCGTTCTTCACATGGTGAAAATTTTGTCATTCCAGGGCATGCTTTATTCAGTCATAGAGTACCATGTAAGCATGGCTATATTGAATAAAATGACATGGAAAGAGGCCCCCAAGGAGAGTCAACCCCTGCTATAGATTATATTTTGCCAGGGCTTCATGGAACGGGGTCAAGGGAAGCACATCTTATCTTACCAACTTGAAGAATACTAAATCCAGTAGAGGAATAGATTGCAAGAGATCCAGAGCATTTGAAAGAAAGGAACAAAGAAGTTGATGAGGATACAGAATCCTTTTGGCTTGCGGGGATAACATCTCCTCACTGATGAAGTCTTTGACAACTCTTCTCAATTGTGGATTGTGTAACAGAAAAAGTTGGGCAAGGTCCCTATCATTGATGTGTCCATGAAAAGCCGTCGAAGGTTCTGGAGTTTGCACTGAAATCCGGTCGTTCCATGGCATATACTCCTAGTGAATTTTCCTGCATCCTCCACAAGAACCATTTTCCATATTCTAGAGCACTGTGATACTTCAAAAATTTAAATTTTTTAAAATTTTGGCTGAGAACTGTGTGTGTAAGAGCAGGCTAGTTACATTTATAAACAAAAATACCATCTCAAAGTGCAATAAATGATCAAATTTTAGGATCATGTTTGTGATCCTTGCATTAATTTTATGGCCGTAATATAGTCAAGGGGATGTGTGAGAGGCTTAAGTCTATTTTACCTTGTGTGAAGTGACGTATTGAGAATCCCTGAGTACTTCACACTAAAGTTCCATACATACCATCTACAAAATGCATTTAAAAGAATAAATGCAAGTGTCCTATCAGCCTTCTTGTTCACTGGTACCAGTTGTGTGCTTGCATACGAGTATTTAACAGGAAGTAGCTTGTGGTAAGAGTGTTGTCCTTTCCTTTTGTACTAATTCGAGCAATTTGGGAAAAGAAGATAGTTTAGAAGGAACTGCAATCGACTCCACAAAAATGCCATCGCAGCCCATGTTTGCTAATTAGTCAGCAAAAGAGTTGCCCTCTCTTAGTGTGTGACTAACAGAGTAGTCCGAAAAAGTGTTGAGAAGATCCAAGGTATGCTTCAGAACATAAGATAGCTGCTAGGTCTTAGATCTTTTCGAGGTAATTGAGTTGATAATGACTAAACAATCCCCTTCTATGTGTATATTGGAGAGGCCACACTTCCTTGCTAGCACCAAACCAGTTAGTAAAGCATTTGCTTCCGCCAAGTTATTCGTACCTGGAGGGATGGGTGAGGCTTGGAAAGCACACATTTTGCCAAAATGATCTCATATGCAAACTCTAATTCCTAATTTCCTTGGATTTCCACGAGAAGAGCCATCAAAGTTGATCTTAAAAAAATTGGAGCTAGGGGTGTCCATTGTATGGACGACCTATCTTTCACATGGATTGAAGACCAGTTTGGGGGAATCCTTATTGGAAAAATAATACCGTGCCAAGATTTTGCAATTACCTTGTCCCACCGGGTAAATGACTGGATGTCCTTGGAATTTATGAGAGAAGAGTTAATGATTTCTGCAATCGAATTTTCCAATTTGATCAAAACTTGATCCAGAGAAGAGGATGTCTTTCTAAAGATTCTTTTGTTCCTCTCCCACTAGATTGCCCAAATAATGTGAGAAGGAGCATATTTCCAAATACCTGAGAAGGTTGATGTAGAGAATAAAAGAGGCCAGGATTTGAACATATCCCATAGTGATTTTGGAAAGGGCAACATGAGTTGGAGTTTATTCATGATGAAGGACCAACATTGGGAGGTGAAAGAGCAGTGTAAAAATAAATGATCAACTGATTCTTCCTCTAAGTCACAAAATACACAGTTAAAAGCTTGTGTTATGCCTAGATTTACTAATCTCTCTGCTGTTAAGATTATTTTATTCAATGTTAGCCATGCAAAACAACCTGCTTTTGGTAAGATAATGTCATTCCACCAGAAGGAGTATGCCTAACTGCTTTCCTTACTGTTGCAACCCTACTGCAAGGCATTGTAACCTTCTTTGATTGAATATTGCCCTGATTTTGAAGCTACCCAAATTAACACATCATCTTTGTTAGACATGATAACTGTTCTATTCAATAAAATGTTGGCCAATGAGGAAGCCTGTTGGAGGGGTATTGCGAGAAGAGTAGGATCTTTCCAGATTATTTTTCCTGAGAATATTTCTATAGCAAACACATAGTCACTCAATTTTATACCCCAATGGGCTATGGTTGTATCCATAATGTCTACCATGTTATCCAATTGAGCAATAGGAGGATGCCCACACCATGAGTCTATCCAGAAGTTAGCACTGAGACCATTGTTGATTTCCCATTAAACATACTTGGATATTAGATTCCTTGAATCCATCATGAAGTTCCAAATAGCAGATCCCTTTGGAGGGTCTAAAAGTGTCAGTACTCTTGATGGTTGAGTGTTGTCCAGATATTTATCTTTCATAATCTAACACCATTTGGAGACCGGGTTAGTGTACATTTTCCAAATCAATTTCCCTCCAAAGGCCTTGTTGTGGTGCTTCAAATTGTGAAGTCCCACTCCCCCTTGGGATTTTTGGCATGACATATTTTCCAAAGAGGTTAAGGGGATTTTCCTTTCATTTGTCATATTACTGTTCCATAGAAAATCTCTAACAAGTTTCTACAGTTGTTGGATGATAGATGAGGGAGCCTTGAGGATAGACATGTAATAGTTTGATATTGTTGTTAGCACTGACTTGATAAGAAGGATTCTACCTGATAGTGAAAGCCACCTTACTTTCAAAGTTGAGATTTGTGCTTGAATTCTACCAATGATAGCAGACCAATAGGATGGTTTGTTTGATCCCATAAAAAAGGGGATGCCAAGCTAGGAGGATGGAAATTGGTACATTGAGAAGCCCAAAGTACTGCATATTCTTAGTGATAAGATTGAAGGTGTTTTGAAAATGAAAATCTTAGACTTGGCAGCATTAATTTTCTGACTCGAAGCAGAAGAATAGATATCCAGTGTTTGCTTGATGAGCTTGGCTTCTTTTAGAGAAGACTTACCAAATAACAATGTGTCATCAGTGAAGAGAGAATGAGTTACTGTTATTGAAGTATCTGGTAGGGTGATCAAGCCAAAGCCCTTCTGAGGATTGAAAATTGATGTATCTACTCAAAGCATCTACCATGAGAATGAAGAGAAAGGGTGACAGAGGGTCACCTTGTCTTATCCCCTTTGTACCCTGAAAAAACCCTGAAGGATGACCATTTATTAGAATAGAGAAATGTGTGCCTGAGATACAGTTTTTGATCCATTTGCACCATTTGTCTGAGAAACCAAATTTTGATAATACTTTGAAGAGGAACTCCCACTTGACCCGGTCGTATGCTTTCATCATATCAAGTTTGATAACAAAATTTTCTTGTTGGCTCTCATGGACAGAGTGTAAAACCTCATGCACTACTAGGGCTCCTTCCATAGTCTCCCTACTCGGGACAAAACCCTCTTGTTCTTGTGAAATGATCCTTGGTATGAGGAAATGCATTCTAAGGTAAATGGCCTTAGTTACAATCTTATATATTGTGTTACAAAGAGAAATGGGTTTGAACTCTGTGAATGAAGAAGGGGAAGGGGTTTTTGGGATAAGAACAATATTTGTTGCATTAAAACCTTTCAGCATAGCTCCCCTTTTCCTGGATTCTTCCATTACCTCTAAGAGGTCAAAACCAATCATATCCCAACACTTTTGAAAGAAGAGGGTGGTGAACCCATCTGGACCTGGGGCTTTATTTGGGGAAAGGGAAAATACCACTTTGTGGACTTCCTCCAAAGTGAAGGGGCGCAGAAGGGCTCTGTTATCCTGGTTGGAAATTAGAGGTGGAATAGATTGTAGTAGAAGCTCAGCATTGTCCTTCCAAGAAGGATCTAAATTAGAATGTGGTGGGGCTAGGAGATTCTAAAAAAACTTTACACCTTGATCTTGGATATTTGCTAAATTTTTAATCAGTTCCCCTGAGTCCTCGTGCTTGATTGAGAATATAAAGTTAGATGCTTTCCTTTGTTTTGTGGAGGCATGAAAGAATTTTGTGTTCTTATCTCCCTGTTGTAGCTAGAGCTCTCTTGATTTATGTCTCCAGTACTCTTCTTCTCTCTTACAAACCTCTTCCCATTCACTTTGAAGGCCCTTTTGTGTAGAAAGCAAGAGTTGATCCAAACCATTGGAAATTATGTTTTGGTTAACTTCTTCTAGTTGTTGAGCAATGATTTTTTTTTGGGCAAAAATATTCTTAAAAATCTTTTTGTTCCATTCCTTAGCCTCGATCTTAATAAACTGAAGTTTCTTAAAAAATTGGAACATCTTCGTTCCTCTACTTGTAGTGGCAGATACCCACCATTGTCTTAATAAAGCCTAAAAATGTGGGTGTCTAAATTACATGCACTCAAACTTGAAGGAGGATCCATAAACCGGCATGGGGTTCTATTTTTGCCATTCCAAGGTAATTTGGACTGGAAAGTGATCTGATTCAAAAATGGGGAGAATGTCTGAATGATAATTGACTTTATTGAGGTGCCATTCTAGAGGAATGAAAAATCTGTCGAGTCTCTCTGCAATCTGAAGGAAGCCTAATCTCCTATTAGTCCAAGTAAAGAGACCATTATTGGGGATCACATCCAATAAGTTATTTTTAATGGTGAAGCTAAGAAAATCCTACATAGATCGTGGGGGTGGGCAGATTCCTCCTTTCTTTTCCTTATGAGACAAGATTGCATTAAAGTCTCCTCCAATGATGAAGTTTTTTTCTTCCTCTTGTTAGAGTAAAAGAGTCAGCTTGACCCATAGGCCTTTCTTTTCCAGAGTGGGGATGGGGCCATAAATATTAAATACTGTAAAGGTCATGTCATAGCATACTGCTTTCAACATTTTCCAATTAAGATCTTGATCTAATAAGTAAACTTGGACTTTTTTAGGATTCCATAATGTAAGCAATCTGCCCGAGGCCCCAACACCTTGCATGTGGGCCGATCCAAATTGTGTCCATTTAGCCACTATTTTGTGATACATTTCTTGTGATAGCTTCATTTCTTGGATTAAAAAAATGTCTGCCTTTGAATAATCAAGGTGAGATTTTATTCTCCCTCTTTTGTTAGGGGCATTAATGCCCCTGACGTTCCAAGAAATCATTTTCATTATGAAGAGGGAGTGCCTTTTGCACTCCTTGTAATTCTTTTTGATACTTTAAATTTCCCATCTAAGGTGCTCTGTACACCTACCTCTATTTCTTCCTGAATTTTCATAGAGTTTGGTTTTCAAACTCTTTTTTTTGGGGTGGTGAAGCCATCAGATTTCAAACTAGGGCTCTGTTCAATCGATAAGGATTGTGCATAGTCAAAAGTCAAAAAAAAAATTCCCTCACCATCTTGTGAAGGGGTTTCCACTCCTTCCTACCTAGTTTCCGAGGGGAGTTCCCCTTTATCTAATATGTCAAGAGATGAAACACCGCACCTTGTTTCTCATAAGGGACACATTACATTTGTCATACTAACACCTTCCTCTTCTGCAATTTCATCAATGATAGTGGCAACTAGAGTGGACAGGATATCGTCTACTATTTCCTGGATATGACCCTCCTTGCTTAAGATAGTTATCCCTGAAATTGATAAGCTTTGCATTAAATTATGGATATCAATCGGGGATTCATTGAAAATTAGGTCCTGAACTATAGCTTCTCTATCATCAGATGTTTTGTCACATAATTGGAGAACCGGTGTGGGTATGGAGGCAGATTTATAGCTAGAAAGGATCCAATTATACGTGATAAAAAAAAGGGTCAGCTGATTAATCCATTGAACATAGGATGGTTCAAAGGCATTCTAAGGTTCAGGGGGATCATTACAAGGTTGTACATGATCGGAAGCCAAAACTACCTCATGTTGGCGAGCAGGACATAGAAGAGAATATGAGCAATGATTTTTACAGACTGAAAGCTCTGGGCACTCATGACCACTATAGGAATTTGTGAAGTGGCCTAATTGTTGTTGATATTTATAGATGACCTCAGTATTATCCAATGCAATGTCTTGATGCCACAAACCCCATTTTGATGAAATGGTTAAATGCTTTGGCAGGGTCTTTTTTGAGGTAAGGAGAAGACAGGCCCTAACATCTCTCTTGATTATTTCAAAGGGTATAAGATCGTGAGCGACAAAGATGCCTAGTTGATTAGCCATGGTCTCCACAATATCCAGGTCTCTATACTCCAAAGGCACACTTGGAAGGGAGATCTAGTGGGGATAAAATCTGCAAAGATTAGCATCTGGTTTAAAGTTTGGAATCTAGGATAAGGTAAAAAGATCAGCCCCTTGACAAAACCGGCCTTTGTTTTTGTGTACTACATCTCTATCTTCTACTGAAGAGAATAGGGCTATAAAAAATTCTGAGTGACTATCGATGAAGAAAATATCACGAAGACCCGACCAGTGACTATTTGTCCATGAAAGCAAAGATTGAAGCAGGATTGAAGAACTAAACTTATTGATGAGAGCTGATTTTTGGAGAAGAGAGACCGACTGGGAGAGAACATGGTCCAGAAAGGATATCTTGACAGTGGAGGTGTCCTCAATCGGAGCCCGAGCGAGAGAGGAGTTCATCTCTTTAATCTTTGTCAGTTTTCTTTTCCATAAAGAGTGCATTTGTATCGACTTTCCATGATCTCCTTGTTGATCTACTCCAGTTTTCCTGTCAACAAAGCCAAATTTGAGAGGGGGCTGGTGAGGGACAGAAGGGGATGTTTCACAGATGTCAAAAATTAGTTGTTTCTTTTGGAGTTTTGTTCGGAATGGATTTGGAAATGGAGGCTTTCTGACAGGATTTTGAAATTTTTTCCCACCCAAATGAATTTTGAATTTTTTTTTCCCTCCCAAAAGAATTTTAAATTTTTTTTCCCTCCTAAATGAAGGTGAATGGTGGCCTGGGTGTCCCCTGAGGATCATGCATGCCCCATGGTTGAGAGAAGCTCCCTAGATGTAGTTGTTGGAGTTCAAATGATTCTGAAGATTACCAACTACTTTATGGGGATGGGAGTAAAATGAGTGAGCCCGATGAGAAAGAGGATTATTGAAAAAAGTGTCAGGGCTATCTGGCTAATCTTGAAGACATGTGAAATGATTTAACCATTGGTTTTCTGAGGGTAAATCTGAAACTGGTTTGATGTAAGGTTTGTCCCTAAAGATTTTGACAAAAGGGTTAATGTCAAATTCTGAATATTGGCCAGAACGAGGGACATCCTTTGACTATCCTTGGCGAGGCTGATGGGGGACATTGAAACCTTGCCACCATCTACTATTCTCTGCAGCCCTACTTTGAGGCCTTGCCCCACCCTGCCATGGGACACTATCATCTTGTCGCCATCTTCCATTCCTTGGGACCATGTTCTAAGCCCTAAGAAAATTTAGGCCTCCTCCCACCTTGTTCTGAAAACCCAAAAAATTTGAACCTCCACCCATCTCAGCTTGCCAGATCATGTACTGCAACCTCTCTTTTAGAAAATTAAATAGTTTGGGTTTTTATTCACTAGTACATTCGGGGCTAATTTGCGACAGCTTATCATCAAAATTTGGACTACTTTTCATCGTACTGTCGATAAATGATACCGTCAAAAACTCACCGTCGGACATTCCGATGATGCCATTTAAAGTCAGAATTTTGACGACATCCTGAACTCTTCCGATGGCATCCATGATCACTCCTCCAGCCAAAAATGTCATCGGATGGATGTCAGAATTTCAACGCTCACCATAAATATGCATTCACTATGACTACAATGACCGTCTGACAAGAAAGTGTCATCGGACATATAGCATCCTCATCGGATGTTTCTTAAATTAGCATCAAAATTTTGACACTAGCTAGAAACTTTGCATTGACGAGGATGTTGTTGATTTGATGGTTTGGTCGTTAGTGCAAAGTTGTGTTGACGTCGGAATTCCAACGAAGATTTAAAAAAAAAAAGAGAATATGCATGCCAATTACAATGGTGCTTGTTGGTTCTCTTTTATCATGTGGGGTATGATTCAGACCTTGACCTTGGTTTTGAGACCTCGGGTATTGGAGGCTATTAAGCCTATTGGATGGGGTCTTCAACCTGTCTTCAACTTTCTCATTCCCAAACAACTCACCTTCTTTTGTTCTTGGTACAAGTTGATAAGAATTGGGTCTATCTGACATGTATGCATCTCTAAATAACTGACATGTTAATTTTAGAATTAGACTATAGCAAAAAATAGCAATAACAGAAAGCAAACTAATGTGCACAAGGAACAATCAAAATTATCTTACAATATGGCTTCAACAATTGAAGCAATCAGAACCAACAAACTATGAACAATAGGATAACGACTTCAACCAAGGATATAAAAATGATAAACTTATCTCTAATCATAGGGTATCTTCTATTAAGGAGGTTCGCTAACCCAAAGATAGTGTTCGCTTCTCTAGGATGAAGATTGATGTCATCAATGATAGTTCAGAGCCTTCAAATGAAGCTTGTTGTCCATAAGATGAAGTTTGCTACCCTTGAGAATAGTTTGTTGTCTCTAGAATGAAGATCATTGTCACTGCAAGATGGTTCGCTATCCTTAAATTATAGTTCACTGACTCAGAGAAACAAGTTGTTGAATGAAGGAGATAATTTTCTGATTGAAGACATCATGTTGAGAGTGTGTGGATACAATGACTAAGCCTTTGTACATATATGTGACTCAACCTAATAATTCACTCTAGGTCGGCCCTTTCAACTTGGCACCAAAATATAGGGTTAAGATTACAAGATACATAAGATAGGGTCTTCCCTATTCATAAGTTACAAGTTACATTCAATATAGTACCACAAGTTACATCACCCAATTAGGGTCAGACCAAATTATAAGTTATGTTTATAGGGCCTGTCCTATCCACAAGTTACATTATATATAGGTCTTGTCCAATATTCATAGCAAGACATAACTACAAGTCACATGTATTTGGGCCCAGCCCTAAGTGGTTTGGATTTCATGAGAGGTAATACATAGCAATTTTAATTGTCATTGACAACTTTAAAATTCAATAGTCAGGTATCCGAGCTAGCTACAATTTTCAACACACAATAGAGATCACTGCTCCACTAAGGTTGAGATTGTAGTACTAATAATAAGGTTGCTGCCTTAGTTGATAATAGGACCACTCCTCAAAGACAATGACATATACCTTGATTGTTGTGTATATATCATTCTTTGCATTAACGAAGGGTCAGATTGATATTTGCGCACGATTTGAGTTATAGAAAATTGTGAAGTCTCGAAACAAGACAATTTTCCCTTATTAGAGATGGTGTGAGTCTGGTTGTCATGGCGAGGACATGATAGAAGCTTGCGTGTGAGACTTAGAGTTGAAATAGTTTTCTATGTAAGGGTGGGAAAGTGTTGCCTTTTGGTTCTAAGGGGAGATAGATCTAACTTCGTATGGCAAATTAGGATATACAACCATGGTGAAAAGCTTGAAGAATCTATTCATGTTCTGATCAACCTTGGGTGTTAAGGAATTCTATAATTTCATTAAATGTTTGTGATTGACAGAGTTACCTTTGGTCAAGTCATAGTGTTTTCTTGGACAAGAGTGCTTACTAAATCTTAAATTTCAACTATGGAATGGAATTTAAGAAGATTAAACCATTCTAAGAGGATCCTCCAATATCCATGGCCATGATGTAGTGAGCTAATGATTCATTTTGTAAGGTTTGTAGAAGTTTATTGCATATTGTAGATTATGTAATTGATCTCCCATTATCTATTAGGGAGTAGGAGACACTGATTAGGTGACTCCATTGATTTGTTTAGGCTGATTTGACATTTATTATTTATATGATTTGGGTTTGCATATGAATAATTTGAGTATTGATTAAGGTGCATGTTGGCCATGAATTGTGAATGTGAGGGTCATAATTCCCAATTATATAACACAAGTAGTGAAAATATAAAAACGTCTTGACAACCCAAATAGCTATGAGAGTTGAACTTTAGGCTAGATTTAGTTGTAAAGTCGATAATGAATTCAAATGATAAAAAAATACAAGGAATTCTTATTATCTATCATGCTAGGGCAACATAAGATCATGTACAATATATAAATAATTAGTTGTATATATATTTTAACTTTTCTCCAATCTAATAACAAAATATCCTTGTGATTGACCAAGCAAAGTGATCTAAACCTTAGAAACTAATAAACTTATCCCGATGTTTGCCAAAAATAGTGATTCAAATACTTAAAACATTAATCTTTCCTTGATGATTGTCAAAGAAAATTGATACCGAACACTAGAAATAAGTAAAAGTATATGCATTTTATCTATAAAGTCTATAATTATGAACTAAAGAAATATGTATATATAGTGCATGGCATCTTTCAAAAGGAATTAAAAGCGTTCACCAAATGAGGAGAGGAAAGTTAGATGTATGGGTGCTATTAAGTTTAGAGAAATATCATTTTGGAGGAGATGAAATTCTAATATTGTGGTTTTGAATTCTCTATTCAGTAATGTAAATTTGGCTTTTGTGTGTGTGATATGCTTGCATTATAAATCTCTGAATTACAAAATGGATACCTACAATTTGACCTTAGATATAAAAATGTTGTGCACAATGAATGACAATAATAAGGAAAAGGAATACCTGAAGTTTTGCCTCAAACCTAGCAAAGCTAGATTGATCAATATTCTCAGATCCAACCATGTCTACTAGCATCAATCTCCCTCCCATGGCAGGTACATCCAAAGTTATCAAATAAGCATGATAATAGAAGATAGAAAAGAATGAATTGTATGAAGATCTACTAGAATAAAACAAACTTAAAATAGTAAGCATTGTATTAAAAATAATTGTCCACCTCGAGAGTGTTTTATTTTTCAAGAGCTGCTCAAGTCCAACAATTTCAGACTCATTTCTTTGACTTTCCACTGGGCTGACTTCTCCCTCTTTATCAATCAATTTTTTAGCACAACATTCTGTAGACATATAACAAGTTATCAAACCAATTAATAATGAAATACAACGAAAAGCAAACTCGGAAAATATAATTTCACTGCAAGCCATTCTAGTACTCCAGCCAGTAGTATTGTAATTGACAGCTCATCTAATGATGAAGTGATGCAGCTGTATGGGATATTACTCTAAAATTTGAACATTATAGTTGGTTGGATTACAAAATTGAATAAGACATTACTTTACACAAGCTCCAATATTAGAATTTATTGCATTACAAAGTTGAATAAGACCCTCCAACTTCCGAAAGTGCAGACAATCAACTATACATGTTGTTGTCCAGTTAAAAGATTCAATATTTTAAGTGAGTTGGGGAGCTATGCCAACACAAGTTGCAAACCAACCTCAACAAATGAAATTTTGGCACCATGCAAATTTAGTTACATTATCAACCACTCTCTCATTCAAGTTGATCTTGAAAAAATCAAGGTGACATGATACCTAGCATACCCATGAAAACTCAAATAATTGTATAGCAACATGAGTATGCATTAGGGAGGACCATACATCCATGAATTAATCATGCTGAAAGCACAACAACATGAGTCAACCCCGTAAAGGATGAAGTATTTACATAAAGTATGAAATATACCTTTGACACATATAATGTGCAAGACACATGAGTACACATAAGATATCGATCAAATGTAAATCTTGGATCATACCAATAAATAAGTAGATATAAATACATGAATATATTTAAGGCATGATTTTAATAAGGATCATGCATGTGAATATATGTATCTTATAAATCATGGGATGTGTTGGTTCCCAAAACCACAGATTGTAAATCACAGAGTATTGCCACTTCTCCTAATGATCTCTCAATCAGTCTTGGCCAACAAACGAGAATGGTCACAGACCAAATTCCTCTACACTTCAAGCTTCACTCAACCTAGGAGGGTAAACCTTGTCACCCAATCCACTCTGTTGGGGTGAAACTTTTTTATAGTGAATTTCGAAAACCTTATAGCTCCAAGATGGAAATTGTTCATGAACCTGATTTTATTATCTAAAAACTGTAACTGTTACTTGTAAATGAATGTTTATAAGATGATAATTGTATGATTTATAAATATATTTCCTTAATGAAGCTCACTCTGAAATAATTGATTCAAATATATAAAATCAACAAAAGACCACTGCCTTAATTCCTTATTGATTTCATACCATTTCAAATAAGAGATTCTACGTATAACCTTGGAGACAGTTTTAATAACTTGTTAATGAAACAAGACCATCATTTCAAAGGCTTCTATATGAGTTGTAATTAAAATACAATATCCAGTTAGTCTTACTGAATTTAACCTTGTTGTGAAAGACCAATAAGACAATTTAAAGTTTGTCAACCAATCCTCCAAACTGATATTCAAATTGAAAATCAACCTTAATCACAACAACGTAAGACTGCACAATGAAACAATCTAGGTAAATAGATTTATCTAAGGAACTAATCAATTCAATTGAAAGATAGATACCATAATGAAATAAAAACACTTAAATATTTATATTAAAAATATAATACTTAAACCAGTTGATTTCAGCATGTATCATCCACCAACTTGATACTTCCAGACAGCGAGTTCATAAGAAAAGCATGAAAGATTGTCTTGATAAAAACTATAAAGAATTTATGTCATATGTTTTTCCTAAAATATCCTCTATATATAGATGAGGATTTAGTTTGAAGATGAAAGGACATACCCTTTCATTAAAATTAAAACTAACAAAAAACTAACTAGAAACTAATTGCCTAAAAACTATCCTAACAAACTAAAACTAACTTAACTACTAGACACATTACATAAAAGAACTTGAAAATAACAGTTTACAAAGTTTGAAAATAATTTTAATCTCCAAGGACCTCACCACATTTCCAAATATGCTTCAAGTATTCGTCTGATTTATAGGTGTCTACATCATGGATCGGGTCCCTAACAATGATCTCCCATGTGATGAACTTTTCCTTTTGTTCCATAGTCCTTTTCAATTCCAAACCATCAGAATGAGAAACGTCAAGAGAAGCAGTGAGAAGGGTCTAACATTCTAAGAGCCAGTTATCTTTATCCTTGATTTCTCCATCTAATTTGTCAACTCTACAAAACCATACTGTGTTATTTCTTTACACTCATCAAATTCACTCTTCAATTCTTCTCCAAACCTTTCATGTGCATCTATAAGACCCTGTATTTATTCAATCAGTTTTTTATTAGCACTTGCCATCCTCTTATCATGTTGCAATGTTCCCAACCTATTGTAGATCCAATGATGGGATAGGGCAGTGTCCATGTTCTTCTAATATATAGTCCAAAGTTCTCCCAAAAGTATCAACAATTTATTAAATATGTTTGTTAGCAATACAAAGGAAGTGTCTAATCTCACACTTTGAATTTGCCTTTGGATCCTCTTATTTTCTTGTAATAACTCTTCATATTTCTTTTTTATTTGGGATCCATCATGAATCATTGGCAGTGGTTGACCTCCTCCTCTTAGCAATCCCTCATACAAACCTTTATATTGATCTCTCTCTTTTATCACCTTGATTAATTGTGCTTTATTAAACCGTGAAAGATCAATACCCATATCTATTGTTATAACTGGGTCCACTTCACCTACCTTCAATTTCATCATGTGCACAAAGGCCTTATCCACATAAATGATTTTTGGTCTTTTGTTAGGAGGGTAAAGGGCCCATAACCATAGAGATTCCTCATCTTGATCAAATCTTGAACCAATAAAAACATCTCGAACTCCTTGGATATCTAATTTGAACTCTTTATTTTCTGATTTCAACATATTGTCAAAAATGAAAAATGCACTTAAGTCCCATCCTAGGAAAATAATAAGACTGGCTTCAATTAAAAGTTGTCTCCCTTTGTGAGGGGTCATAGTTGTGACCTCTGCATCAATCTCTTCCTTAAGTTTTCTCAATAACTTTGTTTCATTTTCAGGGGTAATATTTGGGATAGAGTCCCTTAACTTCTTGCGTTTGAAGAAAAGATTTAAATTCCTTAGACTCAACAAATACATCATCTGAAACAAAAGATGAGCAAACATCATACCAAGCATCACTATGAATACTTAACTTGGTGATAACTTGATCCTACAAGTCTGGTTCTTCAACAATATCAAGTACCTGTTGTCTAGATATGGTTTCAGTATCCTCTGATTCTTCTTCACCTTCCTCTTCTTTTGCTTCCATTTCTTGTAATCTCATCCTCTTCTCTTCCAGGTCTTTATTCAAATTATCAATAACCAATTGGGCTTCTTCCTCTTCCATATTTCAAAACAAGTCCTCTGATTCCACAAGAATGTGCACATAATCTCCCAGGCTATGTCCTTTCTTGCACATACATATATATCCTTCGGGGTCATAATTATCTCTGGTTGTAAACTTGAACAGATTGTATTCTTCAATTAGCTTTCTATCAATGGCCTCATAGGCCCTGGTTGATACAACAGTAAAATCTCAAAAACTAAGGGTTCCAGGCAGAAAAACTTGTTTGTGCATGCTTCCAAAATGTTTATCATTTGATACACTTAACTGCCTCATAATTTCCAAATAGGCAATTCTGTCTAGTATAAGTTTTGGCAGCAGATAAGGGTATCCTTCAAAGCCATAAATTCTAAAACAAGTGAAGTCCTTATGCACTATCTAATCACCCCAATTGTGGTTCACCAAACCCCTATCATCAAAGGCAGTAGGTCTTAAGAATTTCTTAATTTCAAGTGAAATTGATCCCTCACATGGGACACCGAAAAGTTGATATAACGGTTTTACAATCCATTCCTCAAACTTAATGTAATTTGATCTTCCATATCATGAGTCCCATACTGATGTCCACATCTTTATAGGTTGTTGTTTACCTTCCCTATCTATTGTATTCAATCGTAGACTCAATCACCACATGCCCCGATGTCTTCCATAAAACAAAATTATGTGCATCACCAATGAATAAAAATGAAATGTGGGTTCCTTATTGTCCCTAAGGTCCAAGAAGCCCTCATGTAGTTTCTCACCAAGGTATGCAGCATAATTAAAGAGCCTTGGTTCATACATTTGTATATTAGTTGCTAATACTAGAGGCCTAATGTTAGCCACATCCGAAACTTCAATGCCCCCCACTTGCCCACATGACATGTAAGTATACTACAAGTAATCCCTGAATATGTCCATGCTAAAAGGGGGACCATCCTCATCAATCAAAACACCCTTCTCAGCCTTATGAAAGTCGAGATTTCACCCTTTATAAGTAGTGTCCATTATCACAAATTCTTCTTCCAATTTCTCAAAAGATAAGGGCACATCAGGATTAAAGTCAAGGTTAAAAACTTTGTCTATGGTGCCTCTGTTAAACCTGATAAATACATCATCATTTGGAAGTTGTATGCACCTCTTTATAGAATCATAATTCCTAACCAAAGTTTCCAATAGTCTAATATTTACAAACACATTTGGAACAACCAGCTTGACTAAATTCATCATCCATAGGTTACAAATTGGAAATTCCCTATTCCATCTCAAGAAATGAAACAAGAAAAGTTCATAACCCCTTACCTTAGTCCACACATCTCTGACCCTCTTAAGTTTGTCCTCTAGTTGATCTCTAACAAGCAAATGTTGTTTTGATCTTCTGGATTTCAGCCCCAGTGCTTGCATTTGGTTGATCATGTCCTGGTTCAATCTTCGTGCAGGAGGAGTATGTGATGTTTCAGTTTCTTCAATGTGGACTCAGACCCTTTAGCAATTTTTTTTTTCCCTAAAGAACTCGAGGCCTCCATTTCTACAATTGTGAAGATTTCTTAGCCCTAGTTCTTCAATTATGTTATCTACTTGAAGAAGATACGTTGTGTGAAGAGTTATGAACATAAATTCTCTATTCATGTGCTTTTATTTCTCGAGTGAGTTCTCAATTAGCCTAGTGTGAGCCACCAATTCAATTGAGAGCATTAAATACAAGTCACTTCTGGTTTCAGTTTGAATTAACTCTGCAACGACTTATCGGTATTACTTTTTCAATGAAATATTTCCTTGGCACCACAAAAACATTTTGTTCTAATTTATTTTATCGGCATGTGTTTTATCAATGTTTCCATTGGGTATCAGTATAGCCCTTATTGCCTTGTACCGATGGTTGTTTCTTCTTCAATGAACCTTTTCTTTTGTGTTTCCATCGAGTATCGGTATAACCTGTCAAGCCACATCCTGATTACTTAGGTTACCCCAATGGCTTGTAACTATTTTTCGATAGTGTTTTATTATGAACATATCGATGTATTTCTTCCCAATTGACCCATCGGGTATCGGGATAGCTTATTTCCTTCTGCTCCGATAACTCATGTCTTCCCGATGGCTTTGCTAATAAGCCTTCTCCGGGGTAAGTTACACTGATGGACAAATAAGCCTTTTTCCATAACCAAACATACTTATCTTAATGAAATATCATTTCTTACAGTGTTATATATAAGCAAAAACCTCTTAAAAGCTTAACATCTAAAATATCACATAGTTCATGCTCTACCTAATCAAATTTGTCGAGATCAAAAACCTATGAAAACTGAAATTCAATTGCCCTCTTACATTTTTTATCACTTTAGGAATTGTCTAATAGGTTTAGCTCCCAAATAAACCTTAGATGTCTTATCCCAACTCAGTGCCACTCCTTAGTCACCCATCTGATGGTTGAATCTCAAGAGACAGATCATAGATAGAAGAGGACTGATGTTGTCAGATCATCCCTACACAAAAAATCCAACAGTAACTATTCTCATGATAGAGAGTGTTCAATGTATAAAACCAAGAAATAGAGAACAACATTTGAAGAGCATAATTAATTTGAAAAATTATATGCTAACAGGATGTTCATTGTAACACGTAGAGTGTCCATGAATTCACTTAAGAACACATGGTGTGCATGGAGCATGAAGAATATACTCGAAACATGAGGAATACAATTGAATACACATGAGTCATAAGACATACATTAAATGAATACCTTGAAGCATGAAGCATTCAATGAGAACTTAAAGCATGAAGCATACAAATGAATACACTTGAATTATGAAGCATGCAATGAATACTTAAATCATGAAGCATACTGGTGAATATACTTAATGCATAAAGAAGGAAGCATACATAAAGCATGAGGCATCCAGATAAATCCACTGAAGTCATAAAGCATACACTTGAATATATGTAGAACATGAATTCTCTTAAGTCATGAAACATACATATCATTACACGCAAGGTAGGAGCATGAAGCATCCATGCAAGACATGAAGTAATACACACAAATACCCCCTAAGGTACAATCCATATATGAAAAAGTACATGTATAAATCATACAATGAGAAAATCATGATGAAGACACAACATACACATTAATATCCACAATTTATCAGGTATATATACATAAAACATTCATTTAAGAGTCATATACATGAGGCACATGGATGCACTTAAATCATTAAGTATGCACATAAAACATAAAGAATACATATAGATCATACACATGAATATACTTGGGGCAAGAAGCATTCATGCAAAACATAGAGTGTACACATAAGGTACAAATACATGTAAAGCATGAAGTGTACACATCAATTCACTTAAGGCATGCAGCATACACGTAGCACAAAGTATACATAAATACTGATGCTCTGCAAAAAGGATTAGAAAATCTGTTTGATAGCAACACACACAAGAGCACAAGAAACAAACGTTAGTGTTAGCAACAAAAGATTATCCTAAACAGGCATATCAAGAGAGATATTAAGCATGAAATAGAAAGCATATAAACATAGAATAAAATAGCTAATCAAGATGCTCATAGTTGCTCCTCCCTTGTTCCTCTCCTCTCCAAGTCCCAAATGAGTGTAGCTCTCAGCAGCTTTTTGCACTATGGATGCTTATGGAGGATTGAGATTTAATATTAAGCTTCAAATATGAAATGAAAAGCTAAATACTATGCTATTGATGCTAAAATGATTGATTTTACCAAAAAGATAAGATTTTAGTTATGCTATGCTAAATGCTCTCTAAAAATGTCTATAGCCTAAATGCATACAAGTTTTCAGGATCTGGATTATGAAGGAATGGGCTCTATTTATAAGAAAAATAGAGCAATGGATGGCCAGGATTGAAAGGTTTAATCAAGGGTCAAGCTTGAAAGTTGGGGATCCATGTGCACAATTTGCACCAATGAAATGGTGACAAGTGTCAACATAAGATTGGGTTGAGAGAAGAGGTTGGAGGCATTAAATGCCTGAGGAGACCTCATGGTTATCTAGAAGGTAAGGGTCAAGCCTAAATTAGGATTACCCACTGGATTAGGAGTTAATGCAAGGATAAACCTTTGTACAAATGATTAAGAGATAATCATGGTCAAAGCATTAAAGGCTTGATGAGACCCTTGGGTTGGGTAGAGGTTGAGTCAAAACAAATGTTTTAACCATGTGGGAGGGTTTGAGGTAACCATTAATGGTTATTGGAGACTTTGGGGATTAAGTGGTTGAAGGTTGAAAGCCTTCAATGGTTATCAAAGACTTTGAGCCATTTAGTGGTTGAAGGTTGGAAGCTTTCAAAGGTTATCCAAGACTTTGAGACATTTAGTGGTTGAAGGTTGAAATCCTTTAATGGTTATCAAAGACTTTTAGGCTTTGAGAAGTGACTCCATTTTGCTTAGGAATGTGACAATAATTAGGGGATGGATTAAGTTAATTAGGAAGGGGTTAGAAGAATCTAGAAGGGGATTAGATTTTGCAAGTGGATTTGGTGGGTGAGGGAAAATAGGATTTTATTTAAAATAAAAATTCATTTATTTCAATAAATGTGTGCAAGTTGTATTTGGATAAATATTCAAATAAATATTAATTTATTTAAATGAAAAAAAGGAAGATAAAGCATTAAAATGCTTGAAGACTTTGAGGGGAACCATTAAAGGCTTGAAGACTTTAAGGAAAACCATTAAAGTCTTAAGAAGACTATAGAAGGAAGCCATCAAGTTTGAAGACTTTAAAGCCATCAAGTTTGAATACTTTAAGGGAAACCATTAAAGGCTTCAAGTGGGTGAGGATAAATAGGATTTTAAATAAATAATCTATTTAAAATAGTTGTGCAACTTGCTTTTGTAGGAAAATACAAGTGGGTGGAGGATAAAGGTGATTTAAATAAATTATTTATTTAAAATAATTGTGCAACTTGCTTTTGTAGGAAAATACAAGTGGGTGGAGGATAAAGGTGATTTAAATAAATGATTTATTTATTTAAATGTGAGAGGTGGGATTTTGGGGGATTTAAATAAATATTAATTTATTTAAATGTGAGAGGTGGGATTTTGGGGGATTTAAATAAATATTAATTTATTTAAATGTGAGAGGTGGGATTTTGGGGGATTTAAATAAATATTAATTTATTTAAATGTGAGAGAAGATTTAATTAAACAAATATGATTTATTTATTTAATTAATGGTATGAATTTGGTTAAGTGAATTAAATCAAATAAATTGAATAATTTATTTAATTAATAGGAGAAGAGGGTTAAGATGAATTAATTAAATATTAATTTAATTAATTATTAGTTGATGGTTAAATAATCAAATAAATACTAAGTATTCATTTAATTAAGTGGACAGATTTATGTGACTACAAATACCATAAGATGTGCATACATGTGGCATAAAGTATACATAAATACCATAAGATGTGAAGTGTACACATAAGGCATAAGATAATGGATACATGCAAGTAAAGAATCAACATACATGAATATATGCAAGGCATGAAGTAATGCTCGTAAGGCATGAAGGAGCTATGTAAAGCACAAACCATACATATGAATACATTCAAGGCATGAATCATACATGTAAACCATGAAGTAATACATAAATACACATAAGGTACAAGCATATATGAGAAAGGTTCTCATGGAGTGGACATGTTGAAGACACATCGATCATGAAGCATACAAGAGAGAGGTATTCATGGAATAGACATCTGAAAACATCTCATTCATTAAGTAACACAAATACCCATATGATATAAAACACATATGCAGACACATGACAGACATGGTGCAAGCACAAGGTATACATGAAGGAAGTGTAAATATAAAACACCCATGGAGTAGGCATGCTGAAATCATATTAGACACTTAGCAGTTAAAGGCATACTCATAAGAATGCAATGTTGGCCAGATCAATTCAATTCTAGATTTATTTAAGAAGAGGGTTGAATCATTGGTTCTAACTGAGTAGTTGTTAAAGTAGGTTCGTCCAACGGGCTAGCAAAATCATGCTCTGAATATTGTAAATTACGTTTGAAAATATAATTTTCATGCTCTGCATCACAATTCTCCAATGTTGACCTTACCTAATTATTTGTTGCTCAATGAACCTTACACAAATGCTACTGAGGATGTCATGGGAGCCATCCTGTTATAAGATGGTAAAATAGTATGCTACTATTCAAAGGTTTGGTTTTCAACAATGAGGGATTATCTAGCTTATGATAGAACTTTATGCATTAGTCTAGGTGATAAGAAAACATATAAAAAATAGTACAAGAAAGACTCAAATTATGGGGAATACAAATAGCAAGAAAATACATGATCATCAATGGAAAATCTAAGATTGGTTGACAAATATAAGATAGCAACCATGGAGATCATACAATAGTGATAAGGAGAATGCCTAAATAATAGTCCATATGAATCACCAAGTAATAGCAGTGTTAGTCATAATAATCCTCACATAGAGCAACCATGGAGTCAAGTAATAAAAACTAGAACAATAAATTCCATATAAAAGTGGTTAGACTTAAAATGATAAGGAAAATTTTAAAATGTTAAAGAAAATGTCAAGTAATAAAAAAACTTACAAGGATGAGGCATATTCATAACTTTTGTAGTCCAGCCATGGATATCAACACTAGAAGAAACTCATACTATTAGTGTACATACAAGACAATATGGGAGTTCATTATACCCAACAACTTGTGGTGTTGTTGTTCGTGTTGGCTCTGTTGGACACTGCAATTAAGACTCAATATACATTATTCAATAAGATTAACTGTGCAACATAATAAAATATTAAAAAGTGTGTTATCTTATTGAGCTTCTCTTAGTTTTGAGAATAGTTTAATATTCTCTATTTAACAGGTCCAACCATGTGAAGGTGGAAGCTCATTTGGCCCCTCCCCACCCCCCCTAACATCACTCTAAATTCCCCGTTAACATCTAACATTCATTCATTCTTTCTTTCTACCATTAATAAAATATAACATTCATTCATTAATATCACATAAGATTCATTAACACATAACATTAATTAACACACAACATTCATCAATATTAATTAACACATATCATTCATAACCATTTATTAGCACATAATTACATTCATTAACACATAAAAATCAGTCATTATCAAATAAGGTAGATTACAATCATTTTTTTTTTTGTTTTTTCTTTGAATCTATGAAAAGACTAAGCGGAACATCATTTTCTTCATCATTTCCCCCCTCTTCAGTTGTTTTGCACTCTGCTCATGATCTCGATGTATGCCTAGTCTTATTCTGAGGACGAGGATACTAAAGCAAAGGGGGGTCCTCTACAATAACAAAGAAATGGGTTAAATTCAAAACATTTTTTTATTATTGTTACAAGTATTTCATTAATTTAGAGAACATAAATGTTGCGCTCTTTACTTGATGGGGCCACATCATTTTGTCTAGCCTCAACCTCAACATGTTGAACACCCTCTAGATCCTTTGGAGTTGAAATACTAAAGGTTACATTAATGTTGAACACCAATTGCAATTAAATTTGTTTAAAGGAATAACAATGGTCCTCTTTACCTAATTGGGGAACATCATGTTCTTGATGTTGTGTACCCGGATCATGCTCCACTTGCTCACCACCGACTACATGCTCTTAAATATTAACAAAAAAGGTTACATTAATTACTACTCTAATTACAAATTAAGATGTTTAATTTTATTAATAATTACATAAATAAATTTGAATAGAAAATGAATACCTCCACTACTGGGATGCACATCTGGACCTTCATGTGCAGGTGGTGTTTCACGGTTAGCAGGTTGCATTCCAATGTCATGCACATTGTTATCATTGCTTGCTTATTTAAAACAAATATAGTCACTTTATGTTGGAACTCGACATCAATTAGATTATTTCAAGTAAAGTATTCAATTTGAAACAATTTTCATTTAGCTTGATTACCTCTGTGATGGATGCACCAAAATCTTGTGTTTGTCCACTCAATTCTCATAGTTGATTAGCCACGGCTATATAGCCTTGCTGGTAGGCAATTCTCTTGTCATCTTCTATGGGCACTCTATTGAATTCAGAGCCCTGCATTTTTTCTTGGAATCATGAATTTTGCTTGCATTGTTTGATCAAAAAAATAATAATTTGCAATTTATAAATATTTTGATGTGATATTTCATTTATAGATACTTACAATTCATGCGGCAAGTTTCATATAACCACCAGAGCCGAGTTTGTGTTGTTGTGCTTTTCTTATCTTGCCTTGGTTGCCTTTGACGTGTCACTCAGTCTATGAAAAGTTTGAAATATGTTAGATTATATAAATATAAAGAGTAATTAATTAGTACATAATTACATTCTTAATAGTATCTCATGCCCTCTTTTGGCGTTTGCCGGTGTATTTCCTTTTTTCCTTTCAATTCTCTCCTTGGCATCCAAAATCAGGTCCTTCCACTCCCTCTCTGGATGGGGGGACGCTCATACTTTACGTTCTTCTCTAAATGGGTCTTGTATTGGTCCCTCACATACTTTAGATATGTGTCATCTTTTTCAAGGAGCTTGGTTTTTTCAAAGGTGTCATTTCCAAACCACTCAACCATATGGTTTTTCAATTCATCTTTTAACCTTTTTTCTTGGTCATTCCACCTTTTAAAGCAAAAACAAACCTGTTAGATTCAGAAATGAACTGAAGCTACATTTATTATAGTTCAAGAAATGGATCAAAGGAAAACTATTCTAGCAATGATATGAAATCAAAATAGTGGATTAGGGTTAGTTCACATATGATGTTCCACCTTTTACGTATGGTGGGCCCAAATATCTGTAATACAATGTCATTAAGATTTTTTATAAAAAATATCATTTCCTGCAAAAAATTCATGGGATCATTAGTCCAAAACGAGTGATTAGAAAATAAATTACAATTAGATTATATATAATAATAATTTTAAAGTACCTAGAACCTTCTGTATCTTTAAGGGAATCATTTCTTTGTCACTCACCACCAATGTGGCCTGCAACGTTCCTGTACTAGCAATACGAGAAGATCCAAGAAATGATGGTATGCTATCAGCAGTAGTCGCCTCTGGTGCATCCTCATGTGCATCTCCTACTGTAGAAAATGAATCCACTATTAAATGCCCCCAAGAAAGAACGCTTGAAGGGAAATAAACACATAACAGAAGATAGAGAAAAAGAGGGATCTACCAACAGTGGGCGGGCCAATATGACGTGCAATAGAGGATGTTTGCATGTTGCGTGTTGTCGACATTACAGTCGGCAATACAGGTGGGGCTAACCTTTGATGAGGCGCCGACAAAATTTGCATAGGAACATTGACAACACCTGAAGAATAATACATTAAATATATAAAACATTAAATATATGAAAAGTGCAAGAATTGTAAACAAGGATGAATCTTTATTATGAATTTTGACAGTATCAAGTATGATGTATTTTGGGTACTCAAAGTGATAAGCCAAGCAAGTGATAAGCCAAGAAAATTGTCATCACTTGAACTACCTGCAACACCCTGATCATGGACACCAATTTCATGAGGGCACATAAATTGTTGTAAAAACAACACATATATATTTTAGTTAAGGACATAAAAGAGTATAAAATATAAACCATTATTGAACTTTTGTTATAACTAAAGCTTTCATTACTACTTAGTTGCAAGTTTTCTGTTGTCCAAATCAATTTTTGCACCCTCTCTCATATCTCATCAGTCTGAGGCTCCATGGATGCCAAAGCAACAATCTCTCTACTAATTTTTCTAATTGACTTTTTAATCAATTCCATAGGGTTTGTGGAATTTACAGGGTCATCATCGCTTAATCCTACTAAGTCCACATCACAGAGAGGTGCTCAGGTACTACAACTCCCTTTCTCTTTCCCCAAACATCCGTTTGTGACAAGAATATCATTAACAATTACAAAATTAGTCTAAAACACTCAAAAAAAGAACATAATAATGTAACAGTTTGCTTCTATCTAATTTGTACAATTACAATGAAGTTTACCTACTCGGTAGAATTGTTGTGACCTACATCCCTATCTGCGCTATGTGATGGATCCATGTCGCTTTGTGACAAAGTGAAAGGAAATACAAGAGCAAGGAAAGGAAAATAAAATCCAAGAAAGTTTATGATGAAGTAATTGTTACCAAGAGAAAAGCAAAAACCTTGGAGCATCACCTAAATGTGAAGAAGGAGGCACAAGAACTTTTGAAAGGGGAAAAACAAAGAAAAACCCCTTGTGATATTATGAATGAGGCAATGCCTAAAATGAGAGAGAGAGAGAGAGCAAGAAGCTCTTTACAATATTGTCATTAAGAAGAAATGAGAGAGGAGACATCTCTTAAATAGAGATGAGGAGAGGAGTTACAAAGTAACTCCCAAATCTATGAATGCCACCATTCATAAAATGTGTGTGCCATGTGTCCACATCCTCTTATGGAGGAAATCTAATATTCCTTAATAAAGGAAAATAAAAGAAATGACTTGTCCTCACACATGTACTAGAGGACAAATTACATGTAGGAATTCCAAAGGAATATCCTAAACTAAATACAAATAAACCTAAGCTAAGTAAAGATTAAATATTCTAACACAAAGAAAAAATATAAAAACGTTACCAAAATTAAACCAATAGACTTAGCAAAAAAAACTTCATAATAAAATGGTATATTGGAGTCATTAATTGGAGGTTGGTTAGCTTAAATGGTATATAGTACGTACCACCCCCATGATAATAACTTTGTTTGTATCTATATGATTCAAATTATGATCGATTAGCAGCTCTTCCCCTGCATTTATTGATTTTATCACACATACAAATACATGATTTCCCTCGCGCACCTCAAATATGCAATTGGGTTGTTTATTAGTTGACCCAGGTCGCATACTATTTATAAAACCTGCAATATTCCAAGTTGCTTTTGGCCTTCCATCAACGTATACAACCACTCGTTTACTTTGATCATTATCTTTTTGTTGTATATAATTTGCTAACGGTGCATACCTACGCATACTTTTTTTATATCGAACAATCTGCATCCAATTATTGTAATTGTACCAAGGTCTAACAAACTCCATCAATTCAGCAACTTTGTTGTAACAGACCTTTATGTCGTCCATGGAAAATAGGCCCAAACCATCTAACAACAAAGGTGCTATGTGTTAGGATTCCCAAAGATACTGAGAGGGGGGGTGAATCAGTATCTAACCAGTTAAAGAATTTTCTTTACTTATAATATGAAAAGCATTCCAAAACTGTGTACCGGTAAACCAAAGTTAATGTAGTAAATAAGAACAATAAGCACAACATGAAAGACACACCATAACATAATATTTTAATGAGGAAACCCGGTGTGGGAAAAACCTTAGTGGGATTTGTAACCCACAATATTCGCTTACTGGCCAATAAGAGAATATTACTATTACAATAGGGGCCTACACATGCAGGAAGGCCAAGTTCCTAGAGCTCACTGCTCAGTTACAAAAGAAGTCTCACTAACTTACAAAAATGGATTATACAAATCCAATGTCATGTACTGCTTCAAATCAGCATCTGCTATGCCAGGTTCAGTGCCGGTTTAAGCTCTACAATAATCATAAACCCTTATCCAAAATCTGCCTTACAATTTGCACATTAGGTCTGCAATAATCCTTTCATATATCCATTTCCTAAATGATCTACAAGATCTCATACTTATATGAGTCTTATTACAATCCCCCATGTCGGCTTACAAAGAGATTTTACAATTAAATACAAAATACAATTAAACAAAATTCTTGTCGGCCATGCTGCTGGTAATCAATCTTTTCAGTGTCGGTGAAGTGTATGCCGGTGTAGAGTCTGTCGGTTTTGGTGCCTGCCGGTATCATATGATTGTAAGGTTGCCATCAATGACAATACCTTAAATCACCTACAATTTCTCAATGGAGTGTGCATTTGCCAACAATCTCCCCCTTTGGAATTGATAGCAACACTCATGAGAAAAATCCAAAAAGTGTCCAAAAATGATGTCCAAAAAGAATTTGCCAAAATGTCTTACCAAAACTGTGTTATCAAAAATGTGTGCTCTCCCTAAGCTAGTGATCTCTTCTGCAAGTTAATTTTCTTAGTTCTACTACTCCCCCTTTGACATCAATGAAAAAGGTTGTCAAAATGTCAACTGAGTGCAGTCTCAGCTTGAACCTTGTAACCGGTTGGTTACAATCTGGAATAGGTCTACTAATACCAAATTTAGTCCCTGAGTAAACATGTTATTGTCCTTTAATGCTGCCTCTATTCTTTGAATTGTACCAGTGAGGTGATGCATTTTCTCTTCCGGTGTCTTTTGTCCCTGAATAAGTTCCTCTAAGATCTCTTTCCTCAAAGAGATGAGGTTATCCAATTTAGGACTGAGTCTACATTTAAGTTCGTTTTCCTTTCCTTATATTCTTTCCTTCTCTTTCTCTAGTTTTTCAAGTTTCTCCTCAAATCCTGCTATCTTCTATTCTATAATTGATATGGGTTTAGATGAATCAATGATATTATCAACTATATCATCAATCTCTTTTTGCACTTTGTTGATTTCCTTGTCAATATCTGTTGTTAGAAGATTTGTCTTGTAGGTGTATCTATATAGTTCCTTAAATTCCTTTATTGTTGTGCTCAGTTCTAGTAAGAGGGTATCAATGTGTTCCGTGCACTTCTTTATTGTTTCATCAAAGAATTTATGTTTTTCCTTATCCATTTTCTCTGTAAATGTCTCTTCATTTATTTGATCCACAGTCAATATATTGTTGGTTATGTATTTAGACAATGTGTCTAACTGACTCAAAGAATATTTATTATCTACATTGCACTTAGGTGCAATCAATTTAAGACTAGGGATGGTGTCATCTATAGCCTCATATGCCAATACATTGCAGTCTGTTATCTTCTTGATTGAGTCTAATAGTATCTCAGTCACATTTGTTGGCCTAAATTTAGTTATTGATGTATCGGATGTCTGCCCAATTGACTTCACAATCTCCATGTTGTCGGTGGTAGTAACAACTTTGCTTGTTTCGACCTCTGGTAGGTTAGTTTGTGTTTGCATTTCAACTAGCAAAGGTTTAGGATTTTCTGTAGTTGATGGTGGCACTGTCTCTATTTGAACCTTTGACTCTAACTGTTTCTCTTCTTTTGTCTCTATCTATTTCACTATGCTCTCTTCTGTCGGTTTTCCTGATTGTTTTTCAATGTTATCTACCAGTGTTTCTGATGGTTTACCAGTGGTATCCACTGCCGGTTTCTTTGTCTATGTTGGTTTTTCAGTGCTTGTATTGACAGTATCACTAACCCCAATCTCAACATTTGCAGTCGGTGGCTTAGTAGCCACTTCTTTCTTCTTATCTTCAATAGTCTCTTTATCAGCCACAATACCTCATAAGTGTTTATGTTCATGGTATACAAAATTTCAGACTCTGGATTTGTATCCTCATGTGGACTCTCCACATTCTCAGTAGCCGGTGAATTATCAGTTAGTATCGGAGGAGTAACTGAAGGTGGTGGCAAATTGTCTATCACTTTTATATTTGGTGGTCCACCTATTTTTCCTTTTCCTTTGTCCTTATCCTTTTGGTATACCTTAAAAGGTTTTGGTCTTTTTAGTTCTTCTTGTTTTTCTTTCTCCACAAAGAAGATGTCCCATTTATTAGTTGTTTCTTTAGAGATTTCATTCACTTTGTCGGCCATTAGACTCACATGTCGGGTGACCACTAGAAAAGACTATCTTGTTTGCTTCACTGATCAATTCATCAATTTCCTCAACTAATTTCACTGGATGAAAAGCTAGCAATTTCTCAATCTTGATTTTCTTGTCTAGTTCCATAATGGCTAACCTTTTAGCATCAAGCCGCCTATATAGATCACTAGGCAAATCATCTACAACCTCTATCAAAACTTTCTTATAAATATCTAGTGTAAGATGATACTATTTTCTATGCTTTTTTTCTCTTCATTAGTAAAAGTATCATACAATTTACTTACATTTGATAAGTTTCCATCATCTGTTATTTCATTCAATAGGTTGTCAAGAGGAGTAACCTATTTTTGCTTTTTCTTTCTAGGTGTCATCTTTTTAGCTGGGGGCCTCACTGCCTATTGTTTTTGTCTTGTCTTTCTGGGTGTAGGTGAGGGTGTTGGTGAGGGCTTTCTTTTCCTTTCTACCCTTTTGAATACAGCCGGTATCTCATTATTAGAGGAAGTTGCAACCGGTGAAAGAAGTGCTTCTGGTTGAAGTCCTTCCAGTTCACTTTCCTTAATACCAGTTTTCTTTAATACATCTTTTATTGCTTTCGCCTGTCTCATTCCCTTCCTCACTATTTGTTCAGTTTTCTTAACTCTTTTCTGAGATTGAATGCCACTTTCAATTGTTTCAGCATTGCCAAAAACTTTTTCTGTCAGTTTCTTAGGGGCTTCTAAGAGGGCTTTTGCATAAGTTTCAATTATGTTGTCATATGTCTCATATCCCATCTTGGTGACCCAAATAGTTCTAGGGAAAACTGCCTCCATCCAGATTTCATCTTTCTTTATCACAAAGCATATCTCTTTTTGATACTTGTCAACAATTTCTTGAGATAGCCTTATTCTTGTCTTCATTCTAGCCTTCAGTGCTTGAAAATGTTCATTTATATTTTTCTCTCTGTTTTCTCCCATGTTGTTTAGTATGTCTAACAGTAGCTTTCCTACCGATATATCAAAGCCAAAGTCTTTTCTACCAATACCGGGTACTTCCTTGGTAATGTATAGCATTAAACATACAAGCAAGTTACCAAATCTAAAATTTCCCTTCTTATCACCTTTGATTTTCTTCAAGTTGTCTATTAGTTCATCTTTAAGCCATTCACATACATCAATTCTTGCATTGTCATTTACCATGTCATATGCACTTTTAATACATAAGCTGGAGACTGAGTTCAGTCTATTTGCATGTGTAGCCTTATAACCAAGAATCATATTGACAAATCTAACATTTATGTCTTTCACATCATTGACTCTTAGGGATCTTTTGTTAAATGTTGTGTCGATTAAGGTCATCATAGAGTCATTTGGAACTTTCTTAGTTCTGTCAGGTCTACTCCTGGTGGAAGGTAAGCCTATCACTTCCCTAAGTGCTTCTTTAGTGATCTTATGGATGGAATCCAACCAAAATAATTCACCATGAACTTTGCTCAAAACTATCCTTATCACAACTTTAGCAAAATCAGGGATACTAAGAATGTCCACAAAACCTAGGGTTTCCACTACCTTGTGTTCTGGTTTAATATTACCATTTACATCACAAATTATAGTCCTATACATGCTCTTGATTTCATCATCTCCTAGTTCCTCAATATGACAATGTATATATATTCTACAATCCTCTGCATATACTACTCCCTTAGGTATTTTCGAAAATGCTCCTAGAGTATCATCTTTCTTCACAATTTCAGGAATGAGTTTGAACACGAGTCTAGGGTGCTTGATAACTTCAATCACAATAAGGTTTGCAATAAATTTAGGTGTAGATGAAGAAGCCATAGTTATAAATACCTTAATCTACCTTTAGGATGAGTGCTTGAATGAATTGCTTTACTTTTCACTAAAGATGCCTTCGATCAGGATTTTTGCGCTCTCTGGAGATTTGAATGTTCGGTGAATCAAAAAAGAACCCAAAACACTTGCTTTATAGTGTTATAACCTTCAACTACCACATTTAATGCATGTTGGTTAAGTCAAAAACTTAACTCATCTTCTGGTAAGGAAGTAATGTTAGACACCCTTACATATTCCGATGAATCAGAGGATTGTCTCATAGTTCCTACTCTTCAGACTGAGATTATACATGTATCAACATCATCTCCTTTTGTTCCTGATCAGTTTGATATTGCCTCTTCTTTGGCTCCTATTGATTCAGCTCAGCAGGACATCATACATCTTTTAGACATGGCTACTTGGGATTCTTATCTTGCAGGCATTTCGTCTTTGTTTGTAGAGTCCTATATTGCAAACTTGGAGGATTACTTTGAGGATTTTCAGCTCCTCTTTGTTGATAGCCATATTCCAGCTGTTAGCGCACCATCATCTGTGCATTCAGAGGTTGCAGTTTTTGAGTCTTCAGTTCAGTTTGGATTTGACATCTTTTGTTTCAGTTCAGACAGAGGGATTCTTCAGCATCCTATTATGGCACACATCTTGAGACAGATTGATTCTTCTCTCTTCACAGGGTTTCTTCATCTTCGTCCTTTGGATCCATTTCTTCCCAAGGGGAGGAATATTATATGTCGCTTCAGGATCTCTTTCTGGATTCTACCTCAGGCATCCATATGTGCGACAAGAGTTTCTTCATTGTGGGGGGGGCTTCTAGTCTCTTTCTTTTTCTCCTATGGAGACCATTGTATCTATACTTATATGATAGAAGTTGTCTATGGGGGGTATCATGTTATCCACCTCCTATCCTTCTGTTATTAGTGCATTTATTTCTTTCATCTCTTTTTGGAGTAGAGTTTTTCCCATGAGGTTTTCTCTATTTCTCCACTTTACAGAGATTTGGTTGTAATTGGGTACCTGATCAGGCCTTGTTGCCGGGACCCAAGTTTACTTTCTTGCATTGTAGTTACCTTTGCTTTCTTGCACATGTTTGTAACTACACTTTTGCTCATCTTAAGGGGGGGTGTTAGAGTAAAGGTTTTAATTTAATCATGTTGATTAAATTACCTTTATTCCTCTCTTAAGATTTCACTTTAGTTTGCATTTGTGACATTTAATAATTATATTAATTATTAAATGTCTACCTATTAGGGTTTCTTTTAGGGTTGCACAATATCCTTTTATAAGGATTCATCATTGTAATTTATCTCTCTCTTGGATGAATACATTTTTCAGCTTTCATAGCACCCTTGCTTGTTTGTCTCCATCTCTTCTTTCTGTGACAGGTTATTTGCATGCAGGTGATCTTCGGGGTCTATGAAGTTGGCTTTCTCAACTTCTACAAGTAATTCAACTTCTCACCATCAACCGAGGGTAAATTAGCATGTTTTCAATTTTTTGCCATACCCCCAAAGGATTTTCCTTCAATTAGATGAAGAATCTCTTGTCGGTGGAGTGATACTATGTTATGCCGGTGGAGGAGTATTCCCATCAACATTCTGATCTAACTTTCTGATCCATTTCTTTGAGAATTCTTGCTTTACCTCTTCAACTTTTTCTTTACCTTTCAAGTTGGGTCCTTTGTTGTTTGTCGGTAATGCCTTACTTCTACAGAATTTTGCAATATGTCCAATATTGTTGCAAGCATAACAAGTCACATTATTTTTCTGAATAGCTTTCCCATATCCTATGCTGGTATGTGTTCTGCATTGATTAGATAGATGTCCAAATCTTCCACAAACATAACATCTTACATTCATTCTGCAATTTTCTGAATTATGACCAACTTTGTTGCATTTAGAACATTGACCGGTGGGTGTATTAGTGTTCTGATAATTCCTATATCTACATTGATTTTCTTAATGACCATACTTGTTACAGTTAAATCATTTCCCATTAAATTTGTAAGCATTAGGTTATCTTACCGGTTCGATGTGATCATGATTGTTTGCACTATTGGAGCTTTCACCAACTTCAAAGCCAAGGCCATTTGTATCACCATTAGGTTTCTGATTCTTCAGCATGTCATCAAGTTCCTCTGAGCTTTTCTTGAATTTCTCCTTGTGATGATTTGCAATAGCTAATTCATTTTCCAAGAAATCTTTCCCTCTCCTGAGTTCAGTTTTGTTATGTTCTAAGTGAATTAGATTTGTCTTTAGCATATCATTCTCATGACTGAGTCTTAGATTTTCATTTGCAGCATCATTGATTCTTCTAGTCAATTCATCTTCATTCTTCTTCTGATTTTCAGTCTCTTTACAAAATCTCATAGTCATATCCTGCATCTCATTCTTCATTGTACTGTTTTCTTGTCTCAGTTTGTTTAGTAGATCATTAAGAGTTTCCTTTTCATCATCATCATTCTACATCTTTTCACAAAGTTCTCTTCTCTTATTCCTTTCAATAGTGAGATTCTCTTGAAGTCCTTGAATGATATCCTGTGCAGCCTTCAGATCATCTTCAAGTTTGATATTCTTCACCTTTTCTGCATCATAGTCTGAAAGAGTTGTTTCCAATTGCTTTCTCAAGTTTTCCATCTCCACCAGTGTTAGAATCTTCCTCAAGTTGTTAGGCTTTTGAAAATAGAGAACCAAGCTCTGATACCAATTGTTAGGATTCCTAAAGATACTGAGAAGGGGGGGTGAATCAGTATCTGACTGGTTAAAGAATTTTCTTGACTTATAATATGAAAAGCATTCCAAAACTATGTACCGGTAAACCAAATTAATATCATAAATAAGAAAAATAAGCACAACATGAAAGACATACCATTACACAATATTTTAACGAGGAAACCCGGTGTGGGAAAAAACTCGGTGAGATTTGTGACCCACAATATTCGCTTACTGGCCAATAAGAGAATATTACTGTTACAATAGAGGCCTGCACATGCAGGAAGGCCAAGTGCCTAGAGCTCATTGCTCAATTACAAAAGAAGTCTCACTGACTTGCAAAAATGGATTATACAAATCCAATGTCATGTACTGATTCAGATCAGCATCTGCTATGCCAGGTTCAGTACCGGTTTAAGCTCTGCAATAATCATAAACCCTTATCCAAAATTTGCCTTACAATTCGCACATTAGGTCTGCAATAATCCTTCCATATATCCACTTCCTAAATGATCTACAAGATCTCATACCTATATGAGTCTTATTACAATCCGCCATGTCGGCTTACAAAGAGATTTTACAATTAAATACAAAATACAATTAAACAAAATTCTTGTCGGCCATGCTGCCGATAATATATCTTTTCGATGCCGATCAAAAGTATGCTGGTGTAGAGTCTATCAATGTCGATGCCTGTCAATATCATATGATTGTAAGGTTGCCATCAATGACAATTCCTTAAATCAGCTACAATTTCTCATTGGAGTGTGCATTTCCGAACACTATGTGATATATCCTATCGTTAACAGAAAAATCGGTGTTTATTGGAGGATGTTCCTTGGGTACCCATTGTTTCTATAGATGTTTGTACCTCAAGGGCACCTCAATGTCTCCTTTGGTCTCATCATCATAAGAACATGACCCCCTTGCGCAAGGAAAAATTTCATGCGTTTATTGAATTTTCTTCTAATCTTTTGACCTCTAGTTGATCTCCCTATTGTAGACCTACTACATGTCTCACTTTCATTTTCTATTCCCGCATTTCCCTCACTCGAGGAAGACACATCTGACAAATACCTATTTGGTGGTACCTGCACTCCATCAAATGAGAGAGTTAGTTGGTAATGAGAGAGATATTTTGCAAATGAGGATAATGTTGATGAAGAAGTCAGTCCTAAAGTTGATGTTCAGATTAAAATAAGTCCAACTGGGGCCTCAAGTGTTGATAACTGTATTAGATTTTCTACTAATGTTGAGGTTTGAAAACTGAGGAAGTTTCTTTTCCAAGTAATTTTTTAAAAATAAACTATTTCTATACTTATACATGTCGATCCATGAGATTGTGCAAGATCCTCGTCAAAGGGGTTCAGGTTCCTGCACATGTAATTCAATTATCTTATGTTAGTTAAAAATTACATAGTACACAATATGAACAACATGAACTTTGTAGACGAAAAACGTATTAAATAAAAAAAAGATGGTGTCATCATAATCATTGTTAATTTTTTAATTCCTTACCTTTACTTTATGTAGACTATGCAGGATCCTCAACTAAAGGGTTGATGATGTCTGTAGTCAATGACCTGTTCCCACCAAGGGTGACAGCGTCACACAAAATATATACATGAAATCAACACCATCAATTGAGCATCATAAGCATTACATTTGTAAGTTGATAAACAATAAATACATATGTATCATAAGCATCATAAGCATCACATAATGTATCATCATATATGTAATTAAGCATCATAATTAGCATCACATATGTGTCATCATAAACATGTAATCCATCACATATGTATCATAAATCACCATCCATCACATAGGTAATAAACAATCCACATTCTATAAATAAACACAAAGTTCAAAAAATGTCACATGTATCATCATAAACATGTAATCCATCACATATGTATTTTAAATCAACATCCATCACATAGATAATAAACAATCCAAATTCCATAAATAAACACAAAGTTTAAAAAATATCACATAAATAGTCACTCTCCCTATCTCCATCTCCTCGGGGTGGCATAGTTCTACTATAAGGACCGGCTAGAGGTCATGGAACATGAATTAAAAACATTAAAAGGTGCAACATCAATTAATTATGTAATGGCATTAGAATTCAAAACATAATGAATTAATTATGTAACCATATAAGTCAAATAAATTTCTATCAAGAAATCAATATTAAATAGATAATATACTAATCGCATACCTCATACATTTCATTCATCATCATGACCATCATGATCATCATCTCCATCATCATCATCATCATCATCATCATCATCATCATCATCACCACCACTACCACCATCATCGTCTTCGTCATCGTCATCACCATCATCACCATCATCACTATCACCATCACCATCACCATCACCATCACCATCACCATCACCATCATCATCATCAATAGCAGCAACTTCTTCTTCATCATCATCGAGTAATTGTTGATCATGATCATCATCTACATCATCTTCTACTTCTTTGGTATCTTCTTCTTCCATTACATTATACTTTATCAGCCTTCCTCTTGGATCATGTATAACAACAAATGACCAACCCATTTTATGTGGAACCTCTGAGTAAAATACCTGCTCACATTGGCTTGGAAGAACATAGGGCTCATCCCCAACTAGTTCAAACAACCTTGTATCAACCATTGTAAAACCATTATCATGTTCAATAACAGTTCTATCAAGATCATTTTTATTCAATCGTAGCCTGTACCATTTGATGACGAACAAAAACTAATTTGAAGGAATTAAAGTCACACTCAAGTATATCATCCAAAATGCCATAGTACCAATTTTCAAACTCTTGAGGATGTATGTTGTTTCTTGATGAAATATTTTTCACCTCAAAGACTACAGTTTTCCCAGAATCACAAGTTTTCTTCGTGTCATCCAACTTTTTGATGCGAAATTTATGACCATTGCAGCACATAGCGTAGTGGTGTTTGACCTGTGATATATAAAACATGTAAAAATTATTGCATCGTTAGTTGATAAACATATGGGTGATTAATAAATTTATACGTACCTGTTTATCTCTAAACCATATGCTAAATCAATTCCCCTTTGCATAACATTGGAATCTTCATTACGATGAGCTTCTTTAACCAATGAATCCACACCTTCCCATGTTAATGTGCAAGCAAAATGTTGACAACGTTCAATCCATATCATCATCCAATCAAGATTGTTTGCAATATACAAATGTAGTGCATCCCACTCTCGACCAACTGTACAAAACATAAATAGATGTCTTACAACCGATTTATTTTGAAGATTGAGAATTAATTAACTACAATAACATCTTATAATTACCTTTCACTTTCCTCAATCTACCTTTCCCCGTCAAGTACTCCCCTTTAAATTTGTAAATGAGGTTGGGATCCCAAATGCGATCCACGTGGATCTTTGCTACAAACTTAGGAAGATATTCAGAAATGTACACCATAGTTTGGTATACCATATATCCCTCCACCATAGAACCCTCAAGATGTGCTCTTTGTTGAACCAAAGCCTTCAAAAATTTCAAGTGCCTCTCAACCATCTACATTGACCTAGTGTGTACAAGTCCACACAATTCAATCTTCTCAACTTGGTGTATGAGGTAGTGTTCTTGTGCATTGAAAAAAGCTAAAGCTAGACACTTTTGCATTTCACACATTAGATGAGGAAGTTTTCTCTTCCAATATTTTATATCTTCTTTATGGATTTCTTTACATGACAACTACCTACAAGATATTCAAGACGCAAAAAAATATATTACATAACAAGTAAAACAAATCGCAAATATAATATCTATACTACAAACTGAACAAATATCACTACTTACCTCATGTATTTTCCAGGATCATATATGACTTGCTTGACATTATTGTCGAAGTCGTCTAGGAGAGATAGAGGTAGAACGTACTGCAACAATTATAAAATTATCTTTTCATTTTTTTCTAACATAATACAATGAAAAGTACATGTGCAGTATATAAATATATAGTAAAAACACAAGAACATGAATTACCTTAATGAAGGTATGCCAATCATGCATTTTCATCCTTGGCCCAAATTCACTTTTCTTTGATATGAGATTGTTTATGTTCGCAGCAAATCTTGTGGGAAATCGAATTTTTCATATGACTTATTTTATAGCATTGCTTTGTTGGTCCGTTAATAACCAAGGAAGGTCACTTATATTAATCTGGTCTTCATGGCTATTTGATTGAATGACATTTTTCATTGCATGATTGGATTCCTGAATGCCACTACAAATTTTGACAATATTTTCTTTGTCACCCCTTCCATCTAATATTTTCCATAATGTCTATGTTAAATTCCTTCCAATATGCATAGTATCAAACAAATGCACAATTTGTAACTGCTTGTAGTAGGGCAACCTACTAAATTGTCGGGGATAACTTTTTAGTCCCTTAGGAAGGTGATCATTTATGCCTTGACGACCTTCACGATCATCAATCACATCATCAGTAAACAAAACACAATAGAAAATATGTTTTATGACATAAACCATTAGATGGAATGGCATTACCTTGACGATTAATTCTATTATATTCCAACTTCCATAGGTGAGGTGTCATTCTTCGTGGCTTTGATGTATTCTCTTCTTTCCCATTGAAAAGATGTTTTTCAGTATTTTGATACTTATGATTTTTGTGGGAAAGTGCCTATAATTATCAAACACCTACTTTCCTAACTTTTTGAATGACGAGATTTCATCTTTGAACCACAAACTGGACATGCAAATTTTCCCTTTGTTTGAAGACCTACAAGATAATGTATAATTGGATTAAATGTGTTAATTTTTTCTAATTATAATTATCATCCCTGAGGCATCGTGTATTGTTCATACAAGCATCACATGGAATTGAAATTGTCTCTGTCCTATTGGTCTAGAGATGTCATACATAGTGAAACCATTCCATAACTCCATAAACTCGTCGATAAGAGGCTCAATATATACATTCATATCTTTAACTTGGTACTTACCTAATCGAATGAACAAAAACATTACATAATTATTATGACCATTTTACTGCAATATTTATAATTAAATGTAGACGACTATTAAATGATAAAATACCTAGAATAGTCATTGCCAACATTATGTGCTCCCTCTTTATTGACATCCATGGAGGAATGTTATTGTTGATAACAAAAATAGGCCACACTGAGTAAATAGATCTCAGCTCTCCAAATGGATTGACATCGTTCGTTGCCAATGAAAGCTTGAGATTATGAGGTTCTTCTTTAAAGTGTGGCCAATTTTACTCTATGTCCATAAATGTTGAACCATCCACAGGCATTCGAATAATGTCATCTCAACTTCTATTGTGTCATGGTAATCCATAAATTGTGCCAAGCTAGTGCACGAATAATCGTTGCATATGTGGAATAATGGGAATATAATGAAGAAACCTTGCAAGGAACCTTTTTTGTTATTTGATCTGTTTGATATCTATTGATATGACATTCAGGGCATTCAGTTCGAAATTCATGTTGTTTGTGATATATAATATGATCATTTGGACAAGCATTTATTGCTTGATACTCCATTCCAATATCTTTCATAATGGCAGATAATTCTCGGTATGAGTGAGGTAGAATATTTGATGGTGGTAACAAAAACTCACCTATCAATCTACAACAAAAAAATATAATTTGTTAATATAAAGAATATTAATGGTACATGACTTACCATTTATTAACTATAATGACATATATGACATACCTTAACATACATGAGATTGTTATGTTGGATAAAACATTCATAACCTTCAAGTTCACCAACAACAATACAACGGAGAGAAGAGTTGTCTAGGAGCCTTCGTAAAGGGCCTCAGATGCCTTCTCAAGTAGAGGGACATCATGAACAACATCAAGGTCATCTTCATCATCATGATCAACTACGCCAGTACTAAATGTGTCATGGATCAATGTATTTGTACCATCATCTTCAATTGTGTTTTGTGGCTCATGATCATCATCTTCCATGAGATCATTATCTTCAACTTCAATATTCACACCTTCATGTTCCTCGACTTTGAAAACCATATTCTTCGGGTTGTGTTGATCCATATCATGTGCTCCGGGATGCTCGAACAAAATTGATAAACATAAATAAACCATGATCATGATCTCATCATCAAGTGATTTCTTATGTATATAAATTGTTAAAATGGTATAATGAAAAACTTAGCAATGGATGATAATCATGCAGCCTACAATGTTTTTTAGTTGTTTTGATTAGAAGTCTTTTATTCTTTAACCCCTTACAAATTTTGCAGGGACAATAACATTTTCCATCACCTTTTGTTTTCAAGTTAGACCACAATATAGCAATTGTCTCCTTATTTTGTTGTTCGCTAGTATTGTCTGACATGGTCTTTCTTCACAGGAAAAAAAATTGGGCTATAGAACTAGTTATATAGAAGTTGAAATGTTAGTTATGAAATCACGTTTTAGTATAATATACTAAATTAAATTACTTGAACATAGAAATTTTGCAAATTGAACCAAAACCATTTAACTCTTCTTTTTCATCTCAAAACATATCTAATGGCTTTGTGGTGATTTAGAGAAGGTGATATTCTAATGGCTTTGTGGTATGCAATCCTTGTATCATATCTTAAGTTGACTAATGTCTAATTGGAGTAATCCATGAGTGTCTAATGTGAATTCATTATCAATGTTGTGAAGTCATCGAGAGTATGGTGACAAGTAAGACAAAATTCTCAATCACACCTTGGATGCAAGTGAATGGTATTACATATACTTTTGAGATGAACACCATTGAGAGTCATAAACCCAAGTTAGTCTAAAAGGAAATTAACTATCCATTCCCATGCTCATGCATCCTTACATGACTAAGCTCCTTTTTAGTAACATCGTGTAGTAAAGTCTATAGGTGCTTTGTGTAAACCTTTCCTTGTAGTTTTTATCTTTGTGTTATCCAAAATCTATTTTTCTACATGTGTCATATCCTTGATAATGGAATTTAATAATATGTTGAGCTCATTACTATTTTCTTAGACAAATGTGTATTCATTTTCTTTTTTTAGAAATGCTTTCTATTTGAGTTGAAACCATAAAATTCTTCAAATAATATTTGGATTTTATTATTGGAATGTTTATTAATCAAATTCTTGTGTCCTATCCATATAGGATGTTTGCACACTACACTATCATCCTTGACTCATGTGTGTGATTCAGAGGTAGGGGCATGTATAATGGTTTCAACATACAAAGGCAATGATCATATAGTCCATTCTTCTAGACACCCTTGGATACATTAATTGGCTTCTAGGCTTGGGAAAACTAATATGAAAGAGGTAGAAACTAAAGGTATTTAAGAGCTCCCAAGGTCTCTTTGTTGTGTCACAACAATGAAAGATAACTAAGTGTTCATGTTGTTTGGACAACTAAGATAACTACGGTTTTTATTCACCAAAGGGACCATGATAAATTGGGATATTGTTTGGACAATGGGTGTTGATTGTGAAGATGAATATGGGGTTTCCATTCTCCTTTATTTCCTTTGGATCTAGTGATGAGTCCAAGCTCTAATAATTTTCCTTTGTTGGGAGTTAATCTTAGAACCCTCTTGAGCTTCTCAAGAGAGAACAATGACATATGCTCTAGCTTGTTCTTTCCCTCTCTCTAGAGCCAATTTTGTTGATGGGTCTTGTGCGAGGGAAAAAATGAAACTAAGCAAACATGTCCTAATCTCACTTTCAATCACACATTTGTGGAATATGAAAGAGCCTAGAGATATCACACAATTGGCTACTTCTTTTTGTGGAAGAGAGAGCCATGGGATACCTATTAGGATTTCTATTCCTTTGTTGCAATTTGAAAGATAAGATGATGAAAGTTCAATTCCCAACCCCAAAGTGCAAGTATGAACTAATAACAAGATTGCAGAATTGAACTTAAACTATGGAAAGCTATAAACACAAGAATAAGATAAGAATGCAAATGCGTACCCGGAGTTAAAATCTGAGTGAAAATGTTCGGGACGTGGGCGCGGGCGCCACTGTCCTGATTCTGCCCCTGAAACTGCTCCGGAAACTGTTGTTTTGCAACCTGAAAAGCTATCGGAAATGCTGAAACTACTGTCTGACAGAGGGACCAGGGCGCCCAGCGCCCCTGTCCTGGCAGGACCAGGGCGCCCCACGCCCCTGTCCTGGTCTTTTGCTCTGAAACTTGGTGTGGAGTGTTGTCTCGGCTTGCTTTTCCCGAATCTGCAACTTGCGGCGTCATCCGAATCCCGAAACCTGCACTTATATCTGAAAAGGGTATGGTGGGCAGCTATATAGGGTTTTGCCTTAGTCAAACCCCCGCTTCGGTGATTTCCACCTCCACGAATAGCCAAGTTGTATTGTAAAAGTAATGTGTGTGCAGACCTTGTGTGTGTGCAAGATCCTAAAATGCAAGTAAGCAAACTAGAGCAACCTAGAAAGTAAACCCTAATTGCTTGTAAATGATAATGTAAATGCTCCAAATCAAGATGCAAAGTGATCTAAAGCATGAATACAAATGATATAATGAGGCTTATGCAAAGACATGAAAACAACATGAAATCATACCCAACCCCAAGGGAGGGGTACAAGCCAATCTTCAGTCGGTGACCCCTTATTGCTCTTCAATGCCTTCAAAGCCCTAAATGGATGAATGAAATTGATGAATGCTTGATGGATGGATGTTGA